>NW_017731802.1:1434120-1442992 GCF_001890085.2 Hipposideros armiger | reverse complement strand
TCTCAGACGGCTCCCAATCTCAGCTGCCACGGCAGAGCCCGAGACCTCGTCTTCCCTTTCCACCTCCCTTTCGCTCTCCCGGCTCCGCAGCAGCCGAGGTTCTGCGAACAGCCAATGGCCCGCCGCCCCGCCTCCGGTGACGTTGGTGGGGAACTGGGCACTGCAGGCTGCAGGGCTCCAGCTGCTGGACACAGCTGCCTGTCTGCCCGTCTGCCCGTCTGCCCGGCGCAGGAGTCCAGTGGCCCAGAGCCTATCAAGTTCCACCTCTGACTTGCACATCACTGCCTGCATTTGACAGTTCGGTTCATTCTTGTTTTGCTGAAATTCTGTTTAACAGTTCACCATTTACTAAGACTTTGAAACACGGGGCAATTTTTTTTTTTTTTGGAATGTAAAGGGATCAAATCTAAACATCCAATGTTATTGTTTTATAACTAGAAAAATACCACAATTCTGACTTGGTCTGTTTTGTCACTCTTTTTGTTCCCTCCCTTACTCAGTACATGTGGCTTTGTCCATACACCTGCCAGGCTCTGTTAGTTTAAAACTCACGGCTTTTTAAAAAGTATATATTTTTTCACTCCTAAATACATTCCAACATCCTGTAGGGTCTCTCAAAACTTCTGAGAAACTAAGTGCTTTGAGAAAGGGAACCGGCAGTTAGTGAAGGCACAGCCAATGGTGACAATAATTCAGGCCCAAACTTAATCATCACTGGCTGCCAATTGTTTTATACCACTGAAAAAAAATAAAACAAGGAGCAAAAACTTCCACAACGCTCCTGTTTTGTACCTCTATCTTCCAGTTTCTCAAATATGTAGTGAGAGTGAAGAAAATTAAGTGATGGTACAAATGTTTCACTGTGAATGAAGGGCCCATCGAGACAGACACATGGAGCTCACTTGCAAACTCCTCCAGACCAGGCTGGAGAGGCCAAACAAGTTTCTTCACCCAGTGAGAAGGTGCCTCTCCCAGACAGGGAGAGACAAGTTCTGGGTGTGTCTTCCTGTGATGGCCAATTCAGGAAACCTTTGCAGGTAAAGGCAAAACTTGAGAGTTTAGTAAACTCAGGGAATAAATTCAGCCTAAGAGAGCAGACTGTCATTTTATGTGGCCTCTGAAATTCCTGGCCCCGGTAGTACTTTTGGCAGTCATGTGACTGTCCCTAACCTGATATAAAATAAAACAAATTTCCTATCAAGCCAATCTTCTTGAGGAGGTTTACAATTTAAGTGGGCCTCCCACAGTTTCCCCAATCAGCACTGATGCTGTCATCCCAGTTGGAGGGTCTTCCTGGGAGGATACACACCAGGAAAATTCAGACAGGGGACTGGTATTTGTAGCCTGTATGGGTTGCTTAAATCAGTGGTTTTAACTTTCTACACATCAGAGTCAACAGGGAAGTTTGATGTCAAGGCCCCACCCAGAGCAATTAAATTGGAATCTCTGGGGGTGGGGCTCTGGCAATTTTTTTAAACTCACAAGCGATTCCAATCTGTAGCAAGCAAGAATCACTGGCTAAGATTTAAATTACTGCCTTAGAGGAACATCTACATTGTATTTAAAAATATATATAAAAAAATGCAGTAGGGGAATAACGTGAAACATTTTGAAATACAACTTATCCTTATATATATTCTTTATATATTTGTATATTTTAATATAAATGTAGAAAATATCTGGTAATACATTAAAATTGTTTACTCAGTGAGGGAGGCTAGAAGAGTGAGGGGCTATTACTAGCTTTCTATTTGTGTCTGTATCATTTGAACAAAAGGAGTATGCATCCCATTTATGATTTAAATATATTTAGTCAAATTTTTAAAATACTTATGAATGTCATTGCAAATAACCACCATTGAAGTGGGATTCAGTTTGTTCTTTTGCAAATATTCCTCTAATATCTAACTTTTCTGAAAGGTTATTTTCATTTTGTAAAAAAAAATCGCAAAATCTTTGATTAATCCATACAGTCATTGCCAAACTTAAAGTATGTTTACTTTCTTGTAATTTCAGAAATGTATTCAATTTTTATGTAACTGTCTCCTAATTAAGTTTAAAAAAAATAATATTCAAAGTATATCATATAGATGTAAAGAAACTTCATCTTTTCCAACTGAAAATTTGTTTGTAATTAGTATTCAACACTAATAGCTTCATAACTGTCAGGACACATGGTATAAGTAGCCAGGTACCTAGGTTTGATCTGGCTTTAAATCTGAGCTCTGCGAATTTTTAGATATATAATCTTTGGTATCATCTCTAGCCCTATAGGTAAAATGAATCCAATAATATCTGCCTCAGTGTTATTAAGATTACATCAAGCCATGCAGCTAAAGTGCTTATGGCTGTAAAGCAAATAATAGTGCTTAATATGTGATAGTTATCAATTCACTGACTTCTATTTTTTCCTCTCTTGTCTTAAACATACGCGAAGATAATTAGCATAGCAGCAGAATTTATCAAAAACTACTTTTATAAAACAGTAAGCATGATTCTTCCTATGACCAATGATATTTCTTATCCAGTTATATGTGAAAGGGAAATATATTCTTTTTTTCAGGCCACTGCTTTAACATGTAACACGTAAGACAATTGCTTGTTTGCCTCAAAATATTTTACATCTACCCAGTGTTTCCAAAAGTGACACAAAAGCTGATTTTTCATGATTCATAATCAAACACCTTTTTTCTCTGTACTTATTAACAGAATGTGACTCAAGCACAGCTGATATTTCCCAGGATGAGCTTTCTGACTAACTTTTGGACCAAAAAAGAGAGGTCAACACCTCAAGCGATAAGGGCTTATTACTCGTAGATGAGGCCTGATTTTAATAACATCATCACTTTATTCTCTCTCTTTCTTCTTTCCTTAATATTTACTGAGCACTAATAAAACATTTGTATGTTAGGCACTCTTCTAAGCAGTTTATGATGAGACAGGGGGGATTGTAACGGTGGCACTGAATCTTCTATTTAGAGATTTGGATCTCTGGTTTAATTCGAATTAACAAGTGTGTTATTAATTTAGCTTGGGACTTTTTGAAAGCTTCCTTTTCTTTATTCTGCTTCCTGTACATTTACCATGCATGCCAGTGTCAATGTTTCTATTTACTTAGGTCCAGTGCTGGCCCTGTGGCTTGTGAGAGGTTCTGCATCTCTAGGAGATCCACTCCTAGTTCCAACTTAAATACATAACATATGCAAAGATTGTGATGACCAGCTTAACTGCACCTTCCCCCTTCTTCCCCACCACAACAGACAAAGCCCAAACTCAATAGAAAATTCCACTACAAGCCAAAGCAATTTACATCCTGGTTAGAAAATACCCGCGGTGCCAAAAAAAGGTATACAAGTGGATACTTTGGTCAACGTTGCTCAAGCAGTAGTTCACCATAATCATAAGTATCTGGTCACTGATGGTAAACACTTCGAACACCTCTTGTAGTTGCAGAAGTCAAACGTGACTTGTAGTCATCTTTTGCTATCGGTATATATTGAGTATTACACTTCTAAGTTTTCTTCCTTTCTTAAAAAGTGTACACATTTTTTTGGTACCCTCTGTATAAAGCTTGAGATCAGACACTCGATGCAGTAGTTTGCAGCAGACTCTGCCCAGCTGACCCTTCTGTTACTTTAATAAATCTTCCTTCTATATTTCTGACTCGTGAATTCCTTCACGACCTGCAAGCAAGCAGCCACAACAGTTTACATCTATTACCTCATTTAATCCTCTTACTAGCCCTGCGTTCAGTGTTTATTTACAAATGAGAAATTTGGCATGCAGAGATAAAGAAACCTACCTAAGATGGCACAGCTTATAGGTGACAGACCTGAGGACCCACATTCTATTGTGGACTATTCAGCATAACTTTCAATGAATTAGGAAGGTGAGTATTAAGTGACTTTTATTGGGGTAAGGTAAAACGATGCTATGACTACAACTGTCTTGTTGAGAGTAGAAATTCTATATATTTTTTAGAAGCAACAAGAATATATCAACATCATTATTACCAGTTGTAAACTTGGCCTTAATTTTATGTGTGTGCATCTCTTAAAAAGAAGAATTACATTTCCTTTCTTTTAAATCAACTGATTCACTTTCTTTCATATGGAAGAAGTTTGCTTTTTAATCTTATAAAAACCCTTGAAATGCAGTGATTACACAGAATATCAGAAAGGGAAGCTCTATAATGGCAGAGATTCGAACTGATCTCAGAGCTCTAGATATGTGTGCATCAACCCCTTCTTGGTCTTGTTTGTAATATGATGAAAAACGTTAATAAGACAGGGGCTTTGAAAAAGTGAGAAGACAGGCTCTACCTCAAGAGATGGGACCCAGCCTCTAAGGAATGACATATAATCTTGGGCTAGATGTGGAACAGGACCAATGACCAATTCCAAGTGCAGGTATTGAAGCAGGAGCCCAGCTGGGACCCCTGTAATATGAGACCTGCGGCTTGAGCTGAGAATGCCTCCAGGATGCCCTGCCCCCATGCCGACTGGCTTCACTTTTCCTTATCCTGTGTGGGTCTATTGGCTGAGCAGATCAGGCAGCATGAGCTCTGGATTCGGTTGCCCTCTGGTTTCAGTATGGCCAAGAGACTTTAAGAAAGTGATGTCTAATATTCGCTTTTAAGCTTTCTTTTTCTGTGGTGCTGCATGTCTTACAAATCAGAGCTCTCTAAACAACAGGCTATGGGTGTTCTGCAAGATAACAATATCTCGGCCCCTGGGGCTGCTGCATTGAAGCTTATCACCCACAAGGAACCCATGGAGCTGATGAGGGGGTCTGTGTTCCAGGTTTCCAAAGAACACATTGACTGGCCTGAGAGAATGTCTGTTGGGCCTTGGTGAGGAGGCTAAGCAAGCACAGTCCCAGGTCTGGTCCTAGTTCTCCCTTTTCACACATCTTGGATACTTCTCTCCATTTCCGGCTGTGGGGGACTGTTACCCTGCAAAAGGTCAGGCTGCTCACTGCTCAAAAGCCAAAACTCGACAGGCGAGACTGGTGGAAAGAAAAGTAGGTTTATTTAGAATGCCGACATTCTGAATAACCTGCTTTTCTTTCCGCCAACCATGTCTCTCAATTTTTAACTTTTGCAAGTGGCAAGCAGCCGGACCTTAGCACGATATCAGGACTGTTGTATCTTAACATAAATGTTCTGCAAGTTAGAGCTTGACATGAAAAATTGAATTAGATCCAAAATCCATTTACACTATGACAAAGAATCTCAATATTACAATACTCAGCGGACTACTAGGTTGAACCATATGCCATTGCCAGTATTCAACCAGTTTTGACATCCAAAAATAGCAATTTTCTATGGTTCATCTAATTAAAGAAAGGGCTATTAGAATCTTTAAATATAATTTCAACTCTTGCAAATTCTGGTCAAGTTGCAAAAATAGTTTCTCATTGATGGCAATTATTAAGAATTTGAGGAAATCACTATATTTATCCAAAATTTAAGGTAGCCATTTCAAACATCACATTTCATATAAAAATGACCATGGAAAGAGACTAGACGCCAACAGTCCATGTATTGTACAATTCCAGAATAGGTAAATCCATAAAGACAGAAGTAGAATAGTGGTTGTCAGGAACTGGGGAGAGAGTGGACAATGGGTGCAAGATTTCTATTTGGGGTGATAAAAATGTTCTGAAAAAGCTAGCGATAAGGTTGTACAGCTCTTCTAAAATCACTTAAGGGGGTGTTGACCTTAAAGGAATGAACTTTATGGTACATAAATTATATCTCAATAAAAAATTATATGAGAAAAAAATATTCATCAAAACAAGCAAAAGATACTCAATACAAATATTTAAATACTTTATGAGGAAATTTTATGTAAAATCATAGTTTTTAACATCTTCCTCAATACTTTAAATTTTAAAATTTATTAAAATTCTGTTATATAAAGAAAATGCAATGAAATTTTATGCCAAGCCCTGATAAAGTGAACTGGCATCTTAAGATGCTTAACCATAGAGTTGGGAGGACTATGGGTGGGGCTGGGCCCTTGTTAACTCTATAATGCTGACTTCCCAATCATCCTTATAGTAATTCTGGGAGTGGGATCATAATAAAAGGATGAGTCATCTTGAAACCAAGGTCTTTTCTTCTGCCTCCATGTGGGCTTCCGGTAGGTAGGAGCTCCGTGCAGGAGGTGTGCTTTCCGCACTGCGGTGGTGGTCTTGCTTCTTTTTCTTTTCCGGAATAAACCGTTTCTTTTGTGGATTACTTGGAGAGTTATTTTTCGCCAGCCCCATATAGACCAATTAGTTTACCTCATTGGGGTGTACAAATATTATCATTTTCTATGGTAACTTTTCAAGACATAAAAAATGACGAAAATCTGCATGTTGTACTGTTCTCCAGCCATTAATAAAAATCTTTCATGCCTACTGGCCTCTATTATTAAAGTTTGGGGAATTGGACCGGAATGTCTGCCTGAGGGAAGGTGTCCAGGGATTGCAAACTTGGAGGCCATGTGACCAGCTGGGATTGCAAATTCCAGGAGAGCACAAATTCAGGGCGAGAGATGATCAGCCACCCTTTCTCTAGGAATCTTGCAAATAAGAGGGAGTGCTGGCTGTTTTATTTAAAATTTAAAGGGTAAAGTGGCTTTAGAAGGCAGGAAGAATTTGAGATACACGGATTAGAAGTCAATCCACAATCACCAAAAAAAATTGGAGCAAAGTGAATCAAGTCTTCCGTTTCAACTCCTGCACCCAGAACGCCCTATATCTCTGCTTATTCAGTCACTTACTCATTTCACAGAATTAATGGCGCACCTAATATGTGGCAGGTACCATTCCGGGTACAAGGAATACAGGAGTAAAGAAAGCAAACAAAAAACCCTCACTGGATGGGTATAAATTATTTAATATGTCAGAGTCTTTGCAAGGTCAAATGCTCCCCTTATAAGGAAAATGAGGAGGAACTGAGCTCCACTCCACAATTTGCAGAAATGTTATTGTTCTGCAGTAATGGGGTCAGGCTGGGGGTCCTGAGCTTTTCAGAAGAGCCTGACCTGAGCAGGCTGACGAGCAGAACCCCAGCTGCTCTATTTTTGGTCTGACAGATAATACATGATTTCACTGGTGATAGGAAGAGACAGTCTTCCATTAATTTAGGTGTTGCATTAAGCCTCGTGCAAGTTTCCATGCTGAATGTAGTGACATTCCTGCCATCTACAGGGTGAAGTGCTAAATCTCTTGAGTGATTTTGCTGATGGAGTTATCTCTATTAACCAGGAAAAGTCACAATAGAAAGTCAACATGACCAGGGAGGGGCACACAGCGGACCTCAAAGGTGATGAGGATGTTCTGTTATTTCCTAAGCTCGATGGTGGTGTATTAAGATTTTCCAGAGAAACAGAACCAATACCATGTATATAAATAAAGAGAGAGAGAAAGAGAGAGGGATTGAGAGATTTTAAGGAATTGGCTCACCGGATTGTGGGGACTGGCAAATGCAAAACCTGCAGGGTGGGCCAACAGGCTGGAGACCCAGGGAAGAGCGGACGTTGTAGTTTGCGACTAAAGGCAGTCCGCTGACTGAATTCTCCTTTTGGAGGTTAGTCTTTTTCGATTAAGGCTCCCAAGGTATTGGATGAGCCCACCCACATTATGGAGGTTGATTTAAGTTAATCTCGCCTAAAAAATGACCTTTACAGAAACATCCAGAATAGTGTTTGATCAACTATCTGCGTACTGTGGCCAACCAAGCTGACACATAAAATTAACCATCACAGGTGGGTATATGGGTTGCTTTCAAACTGTTAATATACATTAAAAATTAAAACAAAGTCAGTATCTTCTTTTCTCTTCGAGGTTGAGATTATAATTTGGAATACACTCTCCCAAGGTTGGCCAAGACAGTTGTGAAAGCCCCTACAAGCAAATAAAGCCCCTACAAGCAAATAATAAAATAGACTTAAAAAGAGAGCACGGAGTGCCAAGCTCGACCAAACAAAGGCCTTTTGGAATGGAAGGGACTCAAATATGTAAACAAATGCTTCCAAAACTAAATGGCAACGGGAGGCAGGTTTTTCCCGTTCTCACAGGCTTGGTCCTGGCCCACATTATCTTGTCCCATCAATAAGCTCCCAACTGGAAGTTTGGGGCTTTTGCTGAAATGTTAGTTGAGACCTGGAGGGAAGAATCTAGAAAATATTCTAACAATTGCCTTTGTCTATCTGACAAGCAAAATTGAGAAGCAGAAAAGAAAGCTGGCTAGCCGCCTGCTGTGCCTAAAGCCACTCCTGCAGGTACATGCTGGCGTTGGCTATTCCTCTGAACACTGTTATTGCTTGAGTCTACCCAGGGTATAATGTTTAATGTGGAGACGAATTTGGACCATCTGTCATCTAGGAGACACACTTACTGAACCCACAGTGAGAGTAGAGCAAGACAAATATTTATTTCTCTGTTTACCGAAATGTTTCTTAACATTTATGTTTGTTGGTGTTCCATAAATCAAATTTTATTTCAAATGCCCTAGAGAAGTTCATTATCAAAGGAGCCTGGTAATGAATCTTTTTACAATGTTAAATTTTGTGATGTTTCTTTCCTTGAAGGGGGAACGAGTGATGTGCGGTATGCTATACAGGCCTGTTAGGCTCTGAGTAGTCCTTCATCTGGTCCCTCAATGGGTTATGACTGTTTGCATAAAATCCATTTGCTGTCATTGGTATAGGGCTTCTATAAGAATTCTTACAGAGGGCCGGCCGAGTGGCGCGATGGTTAAGAACTCGCTTAGGATGCCAGAGGGCACCGGTTCGGATCCCACATATGAGGGCCAGTGACACTGCCCTCCACAGCTAAGATGCTGAACAACAGCTCAACCTGGAGCTGGGCTGCCATG
>NW_017731802.1:1424852-1433020 GCF_001890085.2 Hipposideros armiger | reverse complement strand
TTTTGAATATATACATTCCATTAAGCCAGCTTTCACAGAGTTTAAGGTAGCGGGTTCATGTTATCCTTTTATATGTTCTCAATTTGCATAATTTAATCTATGCTAAAATTTCTTTGATTTTTAAAAAAAATATTCTTTCTTTGTATAAGAATAGGTTAGAATAAAATGGATTTAACAAAAATGAATTTATAGAAGTATCTGCTTCATCTGTGCATTTTAAAAACTTAATATCTAGAGCAAAGGTTCTTAACCTGTGGGTCACGACCCCTTTGGGGGTCCAACAACCCTTTCACAGGGGTCGCCTAAGACCATCAGAAAACAAAAAGATACTTACATTACGATTCATAACAGTAGCAAAATTACAGTTACAGAGTAGCAACGAAAATAATTTTATGGTTGGGGGTCACCACAACACGAGGAACTGTATTAAGGGGTCGTGGCATTAGGAAGGCTGAGAACCGCTGCTCTAGAGCATACATTACATTTTCCACTCATCATTCTCCTTCCCTTCCAGCATGTCAAGTGGATAACTCTACCTGGCTATGGAAACAAGTCAAGACATGATGAGCCCTTTTGAATTCTATTCTGATGACTTTGATGCTATTGTCAAAGTCTGGTTTGGACCACTGGTGGCTTTAAATCCTGAGAGCTTCAGTTTCCTCTTCTGTAAGAGGAAGTGGGATTAGATGCCTTCTGACATTATTTTGGCTTTGAACACTGTAATTATCTGACCAAGTGCTTTTTTTCTCTTGCTCTGCTCTATAATTTAGCAAACATGCCAACAGGGGGCTATCTTAGAAAATGTACCTGCTTTGCTCTGGAGCTGAATATTCCTCATAATAGTATATATAGAGAAATTTCTTTTTTCTTGGCATCAAATTTTGACTTAAAAATTTGCTCATTTTTGGATATATTCTGACATTGGGTTTTATTACCTGCCCTTTTGGTTTGTGTGATTCCTTGCAACTAAATTGCTATGCTTACCCCTTCTGTCTATGGATATTCAACCCATCTTCCAAATCCTGCTTATTCTTTTACCAGAAAGACTGATCACCTTGATAGTGAGCTACCCTTCCTCTGAACTGGCTTGGGACTGGCATGTGACCTTTGCTTTTATTTCTGTTTTGTTTTTGGAAATTTAAGAGATCTGGAAAAGAATAAAGAACATAAAGCAAATTTACACTATCCTACCACTCCGAATTAATTACAGTGATCATTTTGGATTATGTGCCTCCAATCTCTTGTTTCTTTAATGAAATGTTATAGATAACACTAAAGTCTCTTTCAACACTACTCCAGCTCCGATTTCCAGCAGCTGCATGTATATGTTGTGTAACCTTCCAGATCCTTTAGAAATGTATACATTTACATGCTGAAGGCTTTGTTTTTTTTCCTTTTGTATTTTAATGTACATTGTGGTGATGGTTACACAACTGTTTAAACTTAGAAAACTCTGCTAAACTGTACTTTAAATGGGAGGATTTTATGGTTTGTAAATTACAAAGCTATTTTAAAAACCAAAGTTTAGCACATTTAAACTGAAAAAGCATTACCACTCAAAAATTCCCTGGGGTGACTCTAATGTGCTATCTTGATTAAGAACCACTGGTTGAAATCCTAACAGCTGACAGATGTGGAGCCTTTCAGTACAGTGATTAAAAGAGGTGGCGACTGAAAAATGGTAGGTCTTACAGTCACAGAACCTTCATCAGGAAGACAAACTGAGCACTTGACATACCATTTGAAAAGACTGTCAACCCCTGAGGATATATTGTCTGGATTACAATGTGTTATATCTGGGGTCCAAAATTGCAGATCACTCAAGTATTTCACTTTAACAGAGCAATTTCAGAGCTTTTAAGATATTGTATTCTTTACTGTTACACTGAAATAGCTGTTATGTGCCATCTCTACTGCTCTTTTAAAATTAAAATGTCTATTTGTTTCAAAGATCTCGATAATGGAGAACTCAAATGGATTAAGCTACAAGAATATTTTTGATCAAAAAGATATGGTTAAAAGCACTTCTTAATTACATATAAAGCTCAAAAAGAAAGATAAAGGCCTTCAGTTTATTAAGTTCATTTACCAGAATGAAACGAGACATTTATCCAACTGACTTTCTATGAAACTATTTTTCTAGGCAGCTAAATCTATTGAAGTTTATACAGACAAGATCAAATCCAGTACTTCCTAAATCTTTACAAATTAGCTATATGTAACTTCTTTCAATGCAATGAAACCAATGCCAATGTAACATTTCAGTATTTCCTGTATGGTTACAATAATTAAACTCATTTAAACTTGAAGGCCCTTTTCTCTCAACAGTTTATGAGCAGGAATAATTTTACATAGATTGCAATGCAAGTGGCTAAGCACGTCTAGATTGCAACATATTTAATTAAGGTGAACAAATTAGTCAACTTCAAGTCATAAGATAACCTGAAAGGCAAGTTTGGACTGAGAAAATAGAGGTGGAACACTACAGACAAATTTTGTTTTATTAAAGGATGACGTAAACTCTAAATAATGAATTAATAGCTTTTTTTTATTCTGTGAACATTCATCAGAAATTGCAATTACTGAAGCCACTGATATCAGTTCATGGGTGAAAGGAGAGAAGCCCAGAATTTATGGACAAAGAAAAATTATTTGAAATTTACTAGTAAGACTCAACCCACAATAACACAGAATAAAAATTCCCAGCGTAACCCTGTGAAACAGAAGTGTTTCCTAAATCTTGGTCAAGACTCTAGATGAAGCAATTATAAGGATATGGCATCTGATAAAAAAGAGAGTCAAAGAATCAAAGTTTTTTCTTCATAGTTGAGATTAAAGGATGCTCCGCTCTTTCTTTACCCAAAAATATCCCTGGAATGAAAAAGGATGATTAGTTCATCACAATTTGAAGGAAACGTATTTTAGATCTATTGTTAAAGGTTAACCTACTCTGACCAATACAGAAATTGGTATGAGGAGTCAGAGGCTGATGAAACATAATCTAAAATATGGAGTTAGTTTAGTGGTTGGCAGCAGGCTGAAAGCTAGGATTCATGTTATGCAGTGCCTTGGTTAATTTAAAGGCAGAAACCATGCTGAGGTTGTAGTTCTAGGCAACGAGATTGGAAAACAGATTATTATCAGTGTATGATGGTTGTTATTGGTTGTACATAGCAAGATCTTGGAAGAGGATGAGTTCAGGTAAGACTTGGCCAGTTTGAAAGCAAAAATCAAGATGTTGGCAGGGTTGGTTCTTTATGAGGACTGTGACAGAAGTATCCGTTCCAGGCTTCTCCCCTTGGCTTGGAGAGCCAAACCATCTCCTTATGTCTCTTTACACCGCCTTCCCTCTGTGTGTATCTGTGTCTAAATTTCCCCTTTTCATTACATCACAAGTCATACTGGATCATGGCACACTCTAATAACTTCACTTTAACATAATTACCTCTGTGAAGACCCTATCTCCAAATAAGGTTGCATTCTGAGATACTGGGGCTTAGGACTTCAACATACAAATTTGGGGGAGGGGGGTGCACAATTTAACTTATAACAGGGAGCACAGATATCAGGGGACAAATGGCAGTCTCTGCCACAATGCCCAAATTATGAAGTCTCTCAGCTTGTGCTTGAATTATTGGCACAATGCCTCTCTTCCTGTCCAGTCATTTATGGGAGTTCATACGGATGAATCAGCTCCATTTCTCTCTTTAGCTTCCTTATCCAGGCACCTCACCAGACCCATTCGCATAGGGTGTGTGTGTGTGTGTGTGTGTGTGTGTGTGTGTGTGTGTGNTCCCTCTTTATGTAGTTAAAAATAATGACTTACCCTACTTAACAAAAGAATTTATGAAAACATTTGAATTTTTTGTTACACTTCCTAAAATTATTCCTCACCAGACCCATTGGGTGTGTGTGTGTGTGTGTGTGTGTGTGTGTGTGTGAATGTGTCTCACCTTGTTCCCAGAGCGCCATACTACTTGTATCCCAAGTAATACTGCTACTGGCTAAAAATAAGAGCTAACCTTTACTATGGGAAAACCATACTTTAGCTGCAATGCTAAACACACTGTATGCATTATTCCATTTGAACCTCACAACTTGAATAGGTGGGTGGTAGTTTTGTCCCCACCTTCAACAGAAAAAGTGGAGGTACAGAGAATTTACCCAAGGTCATGTGGCTGGTAAGTGGAGAGATATAATTAGAACCCAGGTCTGTCGGACTCAGAGCCTGTACTCTTAACCACTACACTGCACCGTTCCTCAGAAATTCTCACTAACCAGGCGGCTATAGTTTACAGCTCAATCCCTCAGTCAGGACCTAAAACCTCAAGCTGGCTCAGACAACACATGCTTTACCTTCTCCTGTAGTCTGGATTTTACTTCTACATCTCTTTCTCTTATAAAAACATCCAACCTACCATGTTCTATAGATGTTAACTCCAAAATATATTTTGAGCCTTTCCCTTTGTATCTGGTTCCCACTGCCACCACCCATCATCTAAGCCCCTAGAACTCTATAGTCTGGGCATGTAAATTAGGCCATATTAAGTTTAATGCTTATATTAGTGAGCATTAGCCTGGAACATCCTCCAAACTGGTTCTCTCACTTTCACTCTTGCCCCTGAGATCTGGTTTCCCAAAGTAAATCTGTTTTCTATAATCGTTTAAAAATGCAAACTAGTTCACATCAATTCGCTGATTAAAAACCCAGCCTAGGTTTCTGACATCATCTCTGTCTCTCTTGCCTTGCTCACTACAGTTCAGCCACACAGGTTTTTGGCTATTATCTTGAATAAGGCAGGTTTTCTCCTACTTCAGGGCCTCTATGTTCTCCTAGCAACTCTCTTTCCCCAGATGTTTGCCTTCCTGTCTCCATCTCATCCTATATCCCTTAGTATAAATGCCACTTCTTGGCAAGGTACTCCTTTACCAATCGGTTACAAACTATGTTTCTACCATCCCGCTCTGTTACATTACCCTGTTTCATTTTCTTCAAGATACTTCTCAATAGCTGACATTATCTTAATTGCTTACGTGTTCATCATCTGAGGACTGCTTCTAAGCATACACAACTAGAAGGTAAGTTAATGTTCTCTGAGCAGTCTCACCTAATGCATGGTAGATGTTTAACCAATAACTTAAAGAATGAGTGAATAAATGGCTCTCCCAAGGCATGGTGCACAAAACTCCTTCTTCTTCCTTCCAGCTCAAAATGAAAAAAAAATTCCAATCAAATAACGTGAGACAGAAGCACCAAATTAACAGTTCCACAAACAACCAGCTTGAATTCCAGTTTCAGCTCAGCAAGTACACCCAGTAAGGTTTATGAGATTTTTTTACATGTCTCCCAATTGCGATCACTAACCTACATTGCCTATACAGTACTATATAGCAGCCTAGATGAGTTTTAAAGGCAGATCACATTCTCAAGGCAGAGACTGTCCACCACCCTCCTTTCTAGAACCCACTAACCTTTGGCCATAAAATAGGAAAGAAGGCAACTTAGAAAAGGGAATCTAATAATGTCTTCTATGTGCCAGGCCAGACTTATTTTAAGAACTTTACATATATGAACTTGACATATATGACAATGAATGTAAATTCTGTGTTATCATTATAACCAATTAGAAATGGGGAACCAGAGACACAGAGGTAAAACAGCTCACTAATGTTACATAGATAGCAATCTATATTTAGCTCTAGAGTCTATATTTTTAACCACACTACAAATAAGATTCTGAAGATGGGGACTAGAACACATCTAGTAAAAATGGGGACTAGAAGAAGCAGAAATGTTTTGGAAACCTCTTGGATTATACATCTAAGAAGACCCTCTTGTTAATTAAAAGGCAAATATTAAGCTGCCTTCCTCTCTCACTTTGTGAACTATTTTAGAAGCTATATTTGTTAAAGGTTAAATTTTGTTACAACCAAATTCCAAAGGAAAGACCAAATTCTTCTTAGTACCCAGTGTTGCCTGAAGGAAAAATCAGGACCTAAATCTGTGTCCTCTGACTAACCTTGTGCCCTTCTTGCTGTGCCTATTTGCTTTGTTTAGCAATCTGTTGTAGGGCCTTAGATAAGTCATATCACCGCAAAATGCCTTTCTTTCCTCGTTAGGGCCAGCGAAGTACATAGACCATCAAGTCAGACTCAGACCAATGATTTTGCAACTTCTACCTATGTGACCTTGGACAAGATCAATATTACTTCACCAAGTTTGTTTCTTCATCTTTAATGTTGGGATAATACCCACCACACAAGGTTGTAGTGAGGATTAATAAGATAAAATATATAAGTTGTTTGACATAGTGTAGATGCTTGATAAATATTTTTATCTCAACTATTACAATATATAAAATTTCGTTTTTTTCTTAGAAACAGACCTTGCCTTCAGTAGACTTACTAACGGACATAAATTAGGTAGGAGTTTTTCAGGTCCCTTCTTGTTTATTAACTATTACATCAGAAGCCCCTATGCACAAAAACAATATGTCTTAAGACAACTATGTTTCAGTTGGGACAACAAGAGTTGTACATACCTACCTATATTAAGAACTAGAGAGTGATAAATATTTTAAGTGAGGGACAGCCATAAAAATTCGGAGGGGAAAATTGCTTTCACCCACAAGAGGTGGGGCACAGAGTAGAGAAAGGTATTTGAGCTAAACCTTGAAGTACGTCATTACTGAAAAAATTCTTCTCTGCATAGCCCACAGACTAAAATAATTACTTTCTCCTTTGTGGTATGCTTTGTCATTTCAAACCACTTTTTAAAAATTACGTTTATATTAGATTGTAATTCCTGTTTCTGTCTCCTAGTTAATGTGCTCTTCTGGATGGCAGGGACTGTCTTATCACCGCTGAATTCTCCAGCATCTGATTAAAGGAGTAGCTGTAATAAAGACAGAAATCTCAGAAAGGCTGTTTGGGTTTGGAGTTTAGTCCAGCGTTGTGTGGCTCTGGAGTCTGACTGATTTTAACTTCAGGCTGTGCCTCTAACTTAGCTCAGGTGGCTTTTAGGGTTGACGGATAAAAAACAGGGCACCCAGTTAATTTGAATTTTAGATAAGCAACGAATAGAGTCCTGGTATAAGTATGTCTCATGCAAAACATTATTCGTCGTTTATATGAAATTTCATGTTTAAGAGAGAATCCGTATTTTCACTTACTAAATCTGATAACCCTAGCGACTCCTCTGATCTTATCTATTACTTGGAATGAGGATGAAAATAGTATCTTTTTGGATAACCTAAATAAAGAATCTCGCGCACGGTAAACCCTTAATTCACTTTCCAAATCAGGATACTCCAGTAAAGAGACATGTCAAACCTCCCATATTAGACGACTTTCTAAAGAGTGCAGACAAAGTTCAATAGAACTCTGAACAAAGTTGCAAACTACGTTAAAGAGATTTGCAAATCTGCCTTCAAAGTAGTAATACAAGGGTGTTTAAGTAATGTTGCACCAGGCTGGAAAGGAACTTCCTTACTTACAAGGGCTGTATTTCTGCGCACGCGCACAAGATTTCAAGCTGCTCCACGCCGGGTCCCCGCCCCACTCGAGAATCACGTGGGGGACCGTCGCTCAAGAGGAGCCACCGGACCTTGTCATGTGACCCAGGCTCCAGCTTCGCCTAGGGATGGAGCCGGAAGAGGGGACGCCCTTGTGGCGGCTGCAGAAGCTCCCAGCCGAGTTAGGCCTGCAGGTGAGGGGGGCGCAGGCGGCGGCGGCGGCGGCGGCGCGGGGCCAGGACTCCGGGACGGCTTGGCGCGGGGGTGCAGCCCCATCCAACCGATCGGCCAGCGCAGGGCTGGCTCCGGCCGCCCAGGGAAGGGAGGGGGCAGGGGCGTGATTTTGGGTGGCCGGCCCCCTGCTCCCCTAGAGAGCTGAGGAGGCCGAGACTTGGGGCGTCACCTCCACACCCGCGCTTGGAGTTGCCCCTCCAGATGCTTTGCACGCAGACTCCGCCGGGCCGCGCCCGCACCCTGGTGGGGGTGACCCATCTCCTCCCAGGCTTGGCCTGGGACCCGCTGACCCTGGGCTGGGGAGCGGAGCTGCCACGTAGCCTTTGCAAGCTTACAACGTGGAGTTGGTGGTTTGTAGTTTCTCACATAGGTTTCATTCATTCATTCATTCATTCATTCATTCATTCATTCATTCATTCA
>NW_017731802.1:1421816-1422837 GCF_001890085.2 Hipposideros armiger | reverse complement strand
GGATCCCAAGCTTTGGTAGGCTGGCCTTCAGTGTCAACGATGGGCGGCTTTAGGAAAGCCCCAATCCTGTTCCATTTACAATGGGTGAAGGGTGGGGGTAGGCACTCAGCCTACGCAATGTGACAGAGCGGTATATGGTAGGTAACTTTTATAAGTCCCAGATTTTGGCCTTCCTTTTCTTCTGTTCCTTTTGCAATGGGGGACGTTTAGGGGAGATAAAGGGAATTAACTTACTTAATTCCTACCAGGATCAAGAACAGCCATCTTAACTCTTTTCTCTGATTTTACAAATGAGGAAATTCATATAGTACATTAGCCATCATTTGGAAGTGGGGTCACCAGTTGCTCATTTCTGTTCTGATTTGTGTGGTGCTATAGAGAAGGAGTTACTGCTTCAAACGGAGTGGGATATGATCCAGGGGAAAAGAGTTGGAAGACTTGCTGCTTAAATGCATTTCCAAGTTATTTGGGTTGATTCTTACAAGACACAAATATCCCCTTGCCTTGAACAGTGCTGGCATAGTAGGTACTCAGTTAATATATGTTAAAGGCATGGAACGTAGTAGCAGTAACAGTGATATTAAATGGTAATAATAAGAATGATAATGGCTAGTAGTGTTTAAGTGCTTTGTACAGCCAGCGATGTGCCAACTGATTTGTATGTATTCTCATTTAATACTTAACATTATGGGAGTAGATGGTATTATCCACATTTTACACATGAGGAAACAGGCATAGACCATTTTAAATAACTTGATAAAACTAGCTAAGTGGTGGAATTAGGATTCAGACTAGCCAGTTTCATTCCAAAATCTTAATTACTGTGTTCAGTTATATATGTGTTTGGGTTTCCTTTGCTGATATTAAGGTAGGGTAGAGAAAAAGGAATGTAAAAAAGGAAAAGTAAGGTACTGAAGGCTTTCTTGGAGTGGACCAAAAGAACTTAAGTATGAATGTTGTGAAAAATGGAAACAAGGGAAAATGAAGTCTGTAGAGCTACAGTAAAAGACTGATCTAAGAG
>NW_017731802.1:1417917-1418831 GCF_001890085.2 Hipposideros armiger | reverse complement strand
ATAAGGTAGACAACCTGAAGGTGAAACTTGAAATCTCAGACATGATGAGTCCCATTTTTTGGAGCGAGAATGGAGACGATTTGTGAGGATTAGATTCTATAGTGTAGGTACCACAAGGGGCATCCTTTGAGGTTTGTGTTAGGGACGGAGTTTCTAGCCATTGCCCAAGTACATTTTTGCAAGTGGTAACACTCCAAAAATTCAGTTATTGTGGGAATGTTCTGGCGCAGCTTCCAGGAAAATTGAGTTTCACTTAGCCATCTGCCAATGAAGCTGTCGTGCTTGTTTCCAAAAGTGTTAGTGTCATAAATATTTGTTCTTCCATTTCATGTGGGAGGCTCTTTTTAGACAGAAAGTAGAAAATGAGGTAAATGTGTTGAGTGTATTTGTTGAGCGGCTCTAATTGCAGATGATATCTTGATAACAATGATCAGTAGTTTGGTAGAGTTAGGTGATCACGATTTAAATGTCTTCATTTCTGAGAGTTTACCCGTGTTTTTAGTCTTATCTTTGTACATGGCCTTTCAATTTCTTGGTATCTTTACAGTTCTTTAAGAATTATCTATGTTTCTTGATGCATTGGACCCACTAGATGCGTGTGTACTTCCCAGCCATAGCTCATCTCTAGATTTCTGCTCCTACCACAAAATGCTGACTGGTTGTCTTTCTTTCCGAACCTACGTCCTCTCTTTCATTCACTTTTTCTCTTTCTGTTCTTCAGATATATGTTGTTTTGGCATGTGTTTAACTTTTGTATTTCTTCCACCTTTCCCTGTACTTGACAGGAAACAGGAGTACACTTATTTTTTTTACTGTATTGTTCGTAAGCTGATGCATATTTAATATATTTTTAGTACTTATTAATTACGTTATCCTCATTTTAAACAGCTTGCACTTTCTAGTGACAAGATTGC
>NW_017731802.1:1414961-1417412 GCF_001890085.2 Hipposideros armiger | reverse complement strand
TTTTTTTCTCTCTAGCTTCTTCACAAAACGATCGATGGCATTTGTGGCCGAACTTATCCTCTCTACCAAGATTATCAGAGTGTTTGGGATTCAACGGAATGGACACATGTTCTAGAAGATATTACAAGGTTTTTCAAAGCCGTAGTTGGTAAAAATTTATCTGATGAAGAGGTAACTTTACTCTAATTTTCTATACCTTATATAAATAATAAATAAATAATTAGTGTTCAGGTTTTTTATTAAGCTGGTCTTTAGGGCACTATATAATACAAGGGCCATCATTAGTAAGTATACATTACATATATAACAAGAAAAACTTCACTGTAAATAGAAAATCTGTGGAAGTTCTAGGTTTTTGTAGTTTTGTTTTGGGTTGTTTGTATTTTTTTAAATTTTGAAACATTTAAGTCATATAGACGAAAACTGAAAGTTAAATAGCTGACCACCTACATTCCCAATAACACAATTAAACATTGTTAACATTTTACTTTAAGTATCTCAGTTTTGTGTGTTTTAGACTCTATATCTTTACTTTTTTGTTGCTGTCAGTTACTGAGAAGTATATTAGATTAATTTCATGATTTAATTATGAAGTAGAATTACTCTTTCTCTTTAGTTCTACCAAGTTTTGCTGCTTTATATGTTATGTTATTAGTTACATACAAATTTGTGATTGTTATATATTTCTCTTGAGTGACCCTTTTGCCATTCTTCGCTGTTTCTGGTAATACTTCTTGCCTTAAAGGCTATATATATTGTCTTACATATTAATAGAGTCACACCAGCTTTTTTGTTTTTGTTTAGTGATCTCCAGATGTATTCAGTTTCATGATCTTCATCAGTCAGCCCTTTTCCTTTACTTTTTATTTTGCAAAAATTTGTTAAAATCTCTTGTTTGCTGGATGCAGTCTCATCTTGTTCTTTTCATAGTTACAGAAGTATTTCTTGTTTTGTTTTTGTTCATTTATTACCATTTTAAAAGGTATGTGAAAAGAGATGGAACTATGTTTACATTTTAAACAGAAAGGCCCTTTTACCTACTGTATAACCATTTATTTCTGTTTTCACAGATATCTCAGCAATTGAATCGGTTGAATTCATTTCATCAAGAAGCTATCATGAAATGCTTGAAAAGTAGGAAAGATGAAATCAAGAAGGTTCTGTTAGAAGAAATAGTTGATATTTCCTCTGCACAGCTACAGGATTTTGATTGGCAATTAAAGGTGAGAATCTACTTATTTATGATTATGTATGTTTTTATTTCAGTTTTTGAATAGAAAGAACTATTTATTTTTTATAATATACATCTAAAATTTTGTAATTTTGAGAATACAGTGTTTAAAAAATAGTATCAAAGATAATTAAAATTACATCTTTTGCATTAACTGGGCATCAGCACACTACAAATATCCAGACCATGTATCATAACTTTACAATGATAATAAATTTAATTAACTAGAGCTGGAAATCATTACCTGTCATAAATAGTGGACCAATATGTACATATTTAACATATAGTTTCGACTAGGATTTTCTAGACCTTATTGTTTTCCCAAGATTGGTAAATGTGATTCTGCCTCCAGGGGAAAACCTATAATGTGTTATTAAAACAGCATTTAAAGACATTTTGAAAGAGTCGTTATCAATAGGGTTCATAAAGAACAATTTCAGAGCAGCTTCCTATCCCTTATGGGGCACCTGCAGGTAGGTGAGAAAACAAATACATGTGCTTCTTGATTTCAGCATGGCCCCAAGTAAGGTACCTCATGTTGTCTTTGTGGATGAAGGAGAGAAAAATGTGGAAAAATAATACAGTTAGATGGTTTCATACCTGGATAAGTAACCAAGCTCAGGTGAATTTTTGTTAGCCAGGAAGGACGTCTGTGATTCTCCTCTTTGCCCAATTTCCTCAACATTTTATGAATATTATACTTATCACATCTGAGGGTGACACAAAACTAGGGATATATTTAATATGTAATATAATACAGTTAAAGTTTAAGATTACTTTAAAGCAGATTACAGTGGTGGACCAAATAAAGCCAAACACGTCGAGATAACCTAAGTAGATGATTTTTTATTTGAATAAAGCCAACCATAGTATATAAATGTCTAATCACTATGCTGTTTTGTACACCTGAAACTAATAAAAATAAAAAAGTAAAGCCACCTGTAAAAATAAAAGATGTGAGAAATATGCTAGCAGTAGAATATATGAGAAATGTTTGGTTATTTTGATTTACCAAAGTACAGCTTGGGTCAGCAGTGTGATTCAGTCTTATGTTTTGTTGGTAGAAATGCTGTTTCAAGCCAGAGGTAGTAGTTCCAATATATTTTGGTTTTAACCATTAAATCTTTTTAGTTAATGTAATTAGTTTAGTAGTCTTTTTAGTTCTGGCTGCCAAACTTAAGAGATAACTTAAACAAATTGGAGCCCAACCAGAAAAGAAC
>NW_017731802.1:1403228-1413461 GCF_001890085.2 Hipposideros armiger | reverse complement strand
ATACCATTAAAGCAATATAAGAAAAACTCATAGTTTGCTTTTAATATTTCTTTTGTTCCTGATATTTTATGTCAAGCACAGAAAATACTTTATTGATATGTTCCACACCTCTAATTTTAGATATTAAATTAATTATAACTTGTAATTCTAATTACCTAGTTTTGAGTGTCATTTATCAAGTAGTTATTTTTGAAAGAATGATAGTGCTGTTCTAATAGCTAGATTTGTTTTGCTCCAGTGCCCTTTAATGATAAAAATTAAATTTTTACCTTGGGGCTATGAAATTCGATTATTCTGAAGAGTTTTATGATTAAAAATAATATGATCTTGAAGAAAAGAGTGTCTGATTTAACTGGACAAATAATAGAAAATTGCTTTAAGTACAGGAGAGAAAATGTGACTTGTAGTTATTTGACAAAATCAGGTAGAGACAAGATAGAGCTAATGAATGACTAAAAGCCTGACATTTGCAAAGGAATGACTAAATAACAGTAACCATTTCTAGTATTTAATTAATGAAAAAAATAATATTTGAACAGTAGAAACTACTGTGAGGAAGAAATAAAAATAATGTTATGTATGTTCCTTCCGTTATCGCTCAGTATTTTCTCTAGTGATGGAGTCTCACTGATTCAAGTCAGTTATTCTGACCAGCCTCTCTTACCTGTAATCAATCTTCCTGGCTCTACGTTTTTTAAGCCCCAGTGTACCACAGCTTCCCTCCGTATTCTGCAGTTACTCAACCATTTTGGTGTCTTGATGACTGATGCACATGCCCAGTAACCCATCTGGTACTGGGGCTAAATATCTGGAGGGGCGTGTGGTGGAGCCTGGTGTAAATGTGAAATGATTCTGAACCGTAGATCCGGCCAGGCATGTGCCGTCAGTTACTGTGCAGGGTTCTTGTTACCAGCTCTCGAGGTGCTTCTTCAGAGATTTCAGAGCATCTCTTTTAGCAGATAATTGGCATCATTCTGGTATGAACTGACTCTCCCATCCCCCACTTTGATTTTGAAGGTTGTCCTGCAGTTGAAATAACCGGAAATGATGAATACCAACATTATCAGCTCCCACTGCTGCAACTGATATGACTGCGTGAATACAGTGTGTTCAGAAGGCCTGTGAGATACTATTACGGCAAGCTGAGAAAGCAGCAGTGTAGAGATTGCATAGATAAAATTGATCACCTTCTCTAAAGAACAGGAAATTACTTGGTTGACAGGAAATGCATAAAAAAATGAAAGATAAAATGCTATAATAGCAGTTTACATTTTCATAATGACTGTTCTGCTTCACTTATTAAATATCAGAAATCTTTATAGAGTTTTATTGAAAACTAAAAATAGGCTCTAAAGTAATGTAGACATACAAAGCACAAATATACTTGAATCTTGCTTAAGGAAGTATGTGAATAGCAAGGATGTGTATTATGGATATATGTGACTAATTTGTGATATTAAACAATAACTTTTAAAGAATGTATAAGCTGCATATACAACTCAGGAGACTCCATATCTTTCTCATATTTCAAAGGGAAGATTATAAAAATGTAAAATTTCTTAGAGAAAGAAGCTCTTCAGACATGAACAAGAAAAAAATAAATGTGTGTGAATAGTTCTGAGTTTATGTATTCTAGAAAGTAAAGTCTTATACAAAAACAGGAAAACATGCAATAACATGGTTACTTTTGTATTTCTATGTCTGACTGGGAGAATATGCTATGATCAAAAGAATGTATGTCATTGTATAGTGTATCTATTATTATTCAAGTATCAGCTAAGTCTATATATATAATGTTCATTTTTGTTGTAAACTCTTCACGTTGAATTTAACAGTTTTGGATGCTAACAACTTTATTGGCAAACAGATCTTTTTAAATTCAGTTAACTTTAAAATCAAGCATTCTGACCCAATAAAAATACCATTTTATTTTTATATATTGCTTTATTTCAAATGACTTTCTACATTAGGCAATAATACATAATTAATTGGTACCTGCTGTTTAGAAGCGTTATAGCTCATTAGGACATGTTGTTTGAGGTATCCAGAGCGATTATTACTATTCTCCTCCTACAGATGAGGCAAGGCTTAGAGGTTAATAAATATTGGAGTGCGATCTAGATGGGCTGCTCAAAATATGTCTGTAGACTAATGCTAACCTGTGAACTGTTAGTTACAGGTCGTTGATTAGACGAGGAGCTTGTGCCAGAATGTTCATCAATGTACTGCTGTCTTAACTGAGAAATTTTGGTTATGAAAAAAAAAATATCAGCTGAACTAAATAGTATGCTTAGGGAGGTAGTTGACTTACTTTCTTGCGCAAGTTCCTTATGTCATTATGGGCCTGTGATAGTTTGTAGACCAGCCCTTTAAATAATACTGATCCGGGCCGGCCGAGTGGCACGTTGGTTAAGAACTGGCTTGGGATGCCAGAGGGCCCCGGTTCGGATCCCACATATGAGGGCCAGTGACACTGCCCTCTACAGCTAAGATGCTGAACAACAGCTCAACCTGGAGCTGGGCTGCCATGAGTCACCGGCGACGACAGGTGGGTTGCCACGGGCTACCGTGTGTAGCCAGCAGCCAGCGTGAGTGGCCAGCAGCCAGCGTGAGTGGCCAGCAGCCGCTGTGAACGGCTGTCCAGAAATCGGCGACTGATCTGCCTCGCTTGGGAAAAGTGCAATGATGGTGCCAACTTGGGCCAGTGAAGCAACGTCCTCCACAACTAGACTGAAGAACAAAAGGATAGCAACTTGTCTGTTCCCCTTCCCCCAATTCCCCAATAAAAATCTTAAAGAAAAAAAATAATAATAATACTGATCCAGGGTCCTTCTGCATTTCCACCCTCCATACCGCACTTCCTCTGAGAAAGAATAATATTGCTTTACTTAATCCCCCTCTCACCACATTATCACTATATTAGTGTATTTAAATGTTTTATTGGAATCTAACTGATATACTATAAACTGCACATATTTAAAGGATGTAACCTGATAAGTTTTGACATGTACATTCCAGGCAAACATCACCTCAATCAAGATGGTGAACATATAAATCACTCCTGAAAGTGTCCTCCTGTTCCTTTGTAATTCCTGTTTTTTGCGCCCTTTCCTCATCACAGTGTCTCTTACCTGCTTCCTGCCACTAAAGATACAGATTCATTCACATTTTCGAGAGTTGAATATAAATGGAATCATACAGTATACACTTTGTGTGTGTGATCTGGCTCTTTTCAGCATTATTTTGAGTTCATGTTGTTGCACATAGCAATAGTTCATTCCTTTTTATTGTTGAGAAGTATTCTGTTGTAGAATTCTACCATGATGAATTTATCTATTCACCTGTTATTGGATATTTTGGTTGTTGAAAATTTTGGACTGGTACAATGCACAGAATGCTATGAACATTCTTGTATATGTCTTTGTGTGGACATATACTTTCTTACGAATAAATACTTAGGAGTGAAATGGATGGATCATTTATGTTTATCTTTCCAAGAAACTGCCGTACTGCTTTCCAAAGTGATTATACCATTTACATTCCATACTGTAGTCTAGGAGAGTTCTGCTTCTACCTCCTTAACCAACACTTGGTATGGTCTGGCTTTTTATTTTTAGCTATCCTAATAGGTGTGTACTGGTATCTCATTGTGGTTTTAATAATGACTGATGATGTTGAATATCTTTTCATGTACTTATTTGCCATCTGTATGTCTCTGGTGAAGTGTCTGTTCAGATCTGTTGCCCATTTCCTTTTTTAGGGTTGAATAACATTCCATTGTATGTATACATTTTCTTTATCCATTAATCTGTTAATGGGCAATTAAGTTTCCACTCCTTGGCCTTGATGACTAATGTTGGAATGAGCATAGGAGTGCAAATATTTCTTCAAGATCCTGTTTTACAGATATATGAAAAAATTTCAACTTCACTAGCCATTAGAGAAATGCAAATCAAAACCATAAATCACTTCACACCTATCATCAACAAGATGATATCATCTTGTTGGCTATCATCAACAAGACAAATAATAGCAAGTATTGGAGAGGCTGTGGAGAAAAGGAACCCTCAAACATTGTGTGGGAATGCAGATTGGTGCAGCTGCTATGGAAGGTGGTGTGGAGGTTCCTCAAAAAATTAAGAATAGAATTACCATATGACCCAGCAATCCCTCTTCTGGGTACCTACCAGTAAAATCTGAAAGCATTTATCCCTAAAGATATATGTTTATAGGAGCATTATTCATGGTGGTCAAGTATGGCAACAACGGAAGTGTCCTTGATAAATGACTGGATAAAGAAGGTGTGGTACATATATACAATGGGGTATTACTCAACCATAAGAAAAGATGAAATACTTCTATTTGTGACAACATGGATGGATCTTGAGATTATCATGCTAAGCGAAATAAATCAGAAAAAGTTGAGAACCATATAACTTCACTCATGTGGGATATAAAACTGAAAGCAACAAAGGAACAAGACAAAGAAACAAAAACTCATAGAAGCAGACAACAGTTTAGTGGTTACCAGAGGGTAAGGGGGGAGGGGGTGGTAGAAGCGGGTAAAGGGAGTCAAATATACAGTGATGGAAGGAAAACTGACGCTGGTGAACACACAATGCAATATATAGATGATGTCTTACAGAATTGTACACCTGAAATCTATATAACTTTACTAACCAAGGCCACCCCAATACATTTAATTAAAAAAAAGGTAAATTACACACAAAAAAGATCTAGTTTTAAATTACTTTCAATAAATACCTGGAGATGGGACTGCTGGACCACATGGTATAGAGCCTCCATCGTATCTTCCTCAGCGACCACACCACATCACATTATCACCAATAGTGCACAGGGTTTCCATTTCTCCACATCCTTGGCGGATACTAGTGACAATACGTACACACCTACCTTATGTTAGCTTCTTATTACCTATAACCCTTATAGCAAATCCTAAACATGCCGCATATATATTTGTTTATGTTTTAATTTAAATAAAACCAAATGACCATTTATTTCTTCTGTTGTATAACATAGTCTCTGAAAATAGTAGCCAGCATAGGATGTCACTAAAACCCCCAGAATCTCTGGGGGCCAAGGCTCTGCTGGATGAATGTTAGCTGTCCCTTTGCTAGACTGTAGACCCCGAAAAAAAGCTATTCTACTACCTACCAATTAATGGATAAATGAGCTTCACACCTTTAATCTGTTCATTATTTTATTGTCAACATTATTTCTGAAGGGAGAGAATGAGTTTGGAGGTTGGAGACTTTCAAATTAGGGAAGACTAACATAGGCCAACTCTAATATTCATATGTACAGTGGAGATTTTAAAAGAAATTTGACATAACGCACCTCACAAATGGATGCTATTAAAGTCCATTTTAGGCATCATTTTTTAATACAAGAAGACTTCATTTCTTCTTTTTTTGGTAATGTATAAACACTCCATATGTTCAAAGGTTTGTAAGGCGTGTTATTTAAAGAATTTCTTTTTTTAAAGTCAAAGTGGTACAGAAATAAGCTGGAAAAGTGCTGGTATTTTCCCCCTAATTGTTGGATAATACTTTATTTCTTCCAAATAAAGGAATTTCGCTTTGTATTAAATTTTACAATAAAATTTCTCAAATGATAGATTCAGAATTTTAAACATTTTAAGGAATATAAAAAAGATATGCCTGAAATCTTGCATGTTTTTAAACATAGTACAAAGTAAGCTTTTTATATGTAGGCATTTTTAATTAAAAAAAGTTTTATTTGTGTTTTAGGAATAAACAAGCTAACACAAATAGTACATATTTACAGCAATAAACTACATTTTAGAAGCTGCACAAAGGCTTTTGTAGGTATAGCTGATGGGTTTTGACACCAGCCTTCAAATGTGGTTTTTTTTCTTTCATTTACTGCAACATTTAAAATCATGTAGTCCAACGTAAAGAAAACAGCAACTTATTTTATAGCAAAGCCACATCATTAACAGGACTATTGCATAAACTATGTCCTGTGACCACTAGGGCATCTGTGAGTCCTGAAATTGTGAGCACAAGCGTGTCTTGTGTCCATACCTGATTGCATGTAAGTTGATTTTGCATTTTACAAGAATACACGATTACTCAATGAATGACTAAGAATAGAAAAAAGGCCATGAAGGATAAAAGGGTCAGGAATCAGCGGAATGCCAACAGTTTCTTATTCACTGATTCACTGCTTACAGGGAAATCTGTTTCCCCTTTCATGTATATAATTCACAGTTCACAGGCTTCATGGATTTTGTCCACAGATAATTTTTGAGCTACCAAAGGCATAACATCACATACTTCAAGCATGTAAAAAGAAATGAATGAAACGGCTAGAATATCTTAATCAAATCTCTAAACAAGAAAGGGTACGACCGAGTGCACTGTATGAAAGTTGGGTTTCAAATGTAAAAAGCAACTACAGAAAGTCACAAATTTCATTAGACAGAACAGCAGTTTCGATCAGAAAATGCAGCATATATTGATACAAAAGAGAAACTTGAATTATAAAAGTAAGGAGTCCGCCTTTCCTTTCTTGACATTTGTTAAACCTGTCTCATTTTATTAAAATTTCTATAGGTTTCCAGAAATACTCATTCTTGCCATTTAACTTTATTTGGAATCTGGTAGACATACAACAGTATTATCTGCTTATATAAGAAAGCAAATGTGTATGTCAAAAGAGCAAAATAACATTAAACTATTGTAATTTATGTTTCTTTGCAATTAAAGGAGTTGTTCCTGCTGAAAAATAAAATGGGAGAAAGGGTTTACAAGAACTGTGTCATACCAATCAGGATATGAATTAGCTAAATCGTGTTCATTCGGGAGGAGGGCAAGTAGACAATTCAGGGAATTAATTAGTGGAGATTTAAAAACACAAGGAAGAAAACATTTAACCTTTTCTCATGTATTTGGTGAGTTTAGCGTAACGGATTTTGAGAGGCAATGGAAGTTATGAATTTTCTGTCTGGATGTACGTAGCATCTGCTTATGAAAGCCCCAGCTATTTAGTACAGGGTGCTATGAAGTAAACTATCAGGACACTGGTTTGGAAGGTTTAGCTCATTTTTGGATCTAATCAAGTTTTAGGTGAGGTGGTAGCCAAAGAGGTGTTCCATTGCTGGCAGGATAGTAATTTTCCCATTCTTTAGCCTAATGACTACTGCTTTCCCAAACCTCCTGAATCGCTGTGTAAAGACCTTTGCCTCAGGGAGAGTCTCCTTGAGTAAAGTTCAAGGAGTGAAACAACTATTCAGAGATAATAGCCAAGAAAGCTTTTCAAGCAAGCCACCCTAACCCAGAAGCATTTCTCTCAAAAACAGTTTTATTCGTATTTACACAATATTAAAGTTTCCAATTTACATTTCCATTCACCTTTAAAATGACATGACAACGGTATTTCACATTAGCCATTAGGTTCCAATCACAATGGCACAAAATGCTGCCTGGTGTCAAAAATAAAAAGCTTATTTAAAGATGTTAATAAATTTTTGGTCCTTGTAAACATTTATATCATTTGGAATTTCCAAAAACCTCATGCAATCTAATGACTTTGTAACAATGCCACGCGGTCATTTTTCTCAAGAGGGTTACTGGTCCTCTCTAAAATATGGAGTTGGGCAACACAGTCAATGAATATATGCATATCTAATCAAGAGCAGTCCCTATGTAGAAGAGTAGTGGGTGTTCTGAATATAAAATGTCACTTGTATATGTAATTCTGTTTTCCACAGCACTGCAGCGAGTTAGAATAATCAAGGGGATTCCCTAAAAATGTCTAAGGGGTATTATCGCAAAATATAAAATATTTCAAGCTTTATCCAGTTAGTATTTAAAAAAGGAGTAGGAAACAGATTAATGTGAGTTGAGTAGTTAAAAAAAAAATAACAGATATACTGCAATTCAATGTATTTGGGGGAATATCAAGTAGAAAAATATGTTATCTAGTAAAATGGGGGTGGCTTGTTGCCACTCTGAGGTAAGGCTTGCAAATAATATATTTCGTATGCAAATATGTAAATAATATACCAAGGGAACAGGAAAGTTAACAATTGAAGGGGGAGCAGAGAAGCTATTTCTTCTCTGCACATCTATTTATGTAGTCTTGAGGGACAGTGGTGAATGTCAAGAACTGCCCAGATAGTTCTTAGATAGTTCTAAACCTTCTATTTATTTCTCAGCAGAAATGAAATTTGGTGTGCAATGTTCTCTGGGATTATTCTCTTTGAATTCACATTGGAATGTTCCAATTATGCAGTGTAGTCCCAGCTTTGAGAGTAAAAACCCCACAGAACCTAGATTCAAAAGGCATTCATTAAGGCAAATGTAGATAAATGGGAAAATGAAACTTTAAATGAAAAATTTCCTTTTTCTCATAAAGGAAAAAGCAGTAATACTTAGCATGGAAAGTTCATTTCTGCTACAACTGGTAAAAACCTAGAATGGTAGTGTTAGGCTTCAGTCTGTTCAGTCATAAGTAATGGAAAAAAATCTGAGTGACCACTTTGCACAGACCTCAACCTGGGTTCAACTGTAACTCTGACTGCATTTAAAAAGTCCATGTAGAGGTTGTAGATATAGGCTTGATGGAACTAAAATAACATGGGGGAAGGCGTAGGGGGCATCAAGGTGTTATCTATAATGCTGAAGTATTGCCCGTTAGGGGAATATGTTTCTCTGTGGCTACAATGACCAATGTGGGCCATTTAATCAACATTTACAGACCTTCTACCATGGACAGAACAACAGATGCTTTAGGCAATACGAAAGAATTAGAAAATGGGGCATTTGCCCTGAAGGGCCTTACACTTTATTTAGGGAGACAGAACATCTACTGGAAAATACACAAACGAAATACCTATTATTATTGGACAAAGTGGCCACAAGAATTGAGGGAGTGCTCGCGGGAGAGTGAGCAGAACGAAAGTTGCATGTGGATGGCTTTTGGAATGATGTTGGCAAGATCCACAATTGGGGAGGGGGTAGGAAGAGGAACATTTGGGCAACGGAAATAAAATGAAAAACTTCAATCACAGCAACAAGAACCTTTTGGGAAGGTGTGTGGCTGTTGCAGGGGAAAGGTAGGAAAAAGCTGAGAATTAGCTTGCTTCATGCTGAGTAAGGGAACCATGGGAAATAAGGTGAGCCTGAGTGTGGGCGAAGGCCGACGTGAGGCTGCATAAGTGATTCCATGGGGAACCAAGACATGTAATTTCTCCAAGGTGTTAATATTAATTTATTAATATTACCATACCTCCACGTGTGAGTATTATGAAAGTCCATTATTCATTTATTATGTAAACGGACAATTTTGAGAGTGAAAGGTGGCTCTATTGATAATTACACGCCACTGGGACTGTCTCAGGCAAACTGGGTCATAGGGTCCCCTAACAATGATGTCATTCAAAAAAGAACTGAGGCACAATTTAGGTTATTCAGTTGTGCAAGCTATTCCTTCTACACGGTCCATCAAGAGAAGAATGAAACATTTGGGGGTTGGGAGGAGGGTGGAGAAGAAGGATAAAAAAAAGAACAGGAATGTTTACTGGGCATGCTCAGGATGTAGCTGTTGGACGTGGACATTGTTCTGTTTCCTCCCACTCGCCACTCGTTGAACTACCCAAAACCTAGATCATCAAGGCAAAAGGATTATTTACAGGCAGTGCAGTAGAGTAGAAAAAGCTCTGCCTTTGGAGCCAAGAAAATCTGGGATTGAATACTGACTTCAGTCTAGTTATTGGATCTTGGGTAAATCAGTTAAGCTGTTTGAGCCTCTATTTTCAGATACTGGTATGGTCATCATAACTTCATGGCTGTAGTGAAGATCAAATCATGAAATTATGTGTGGGGAAGTGTTTTATGTTGCCTTTGACCAACATGTGACAGATATCTACCCAAAAGGCATTCTTCTCTTTTTCTGTGAACAAATCCCCTTTTTGTCAGACATTGGGCAACTCTGGGGGTCAATGTTGTAAGCCAGTCATGGTAATTCCATTGCTCTTAGCAGAGACTGGTTCAGGAATGGGTGTGTAATACAAGCCTGGCCAATGGGACAAAAGAGAAACTGCAGAGGGAGTTTTTTGGGGAAAGATTTCCTTGCTCTTAAAAAGAGACCCGAGGGCCGGCCGAGTGGCGCGATGGTTAAGAGCTGGCTTGGGATGCCAGAGGGCCCCGGTTCGGATCCCACATATGAGGGCCAGTGACACTGCCC
>NW_017731802.1:1387975-1402791 GCF_001890085.2 Hipposideros armiger | reverse complement strand
TTTCTGCCACTTGATATGAATGCATGAGTGTAGCCATTTTGCAACCATAATGGATGCTGATAACATGCAGAGTCAGGAAGACCTGGTTATGGAAGGGTTTGGGTCCTGGATGACATCATTGTGCTATTGAAATAATTAACTCAGTAACCACCTTACTTCTGAACTTATTGTGATACGAGATAGTAACATTTTGATTGTTAAAGTTACTTTTAGTTGTGTCTTTTGTTACTTGCATCTGAGTGAATTCTACTTGATATACCTATTAGAAAGTATTAATCTCAACTTGGTGAGAATTTGAAGACTTAAAAGTGCTTCTTCTGTTTTTAAGACTATGATACTAAATATGAAACCATCTCTACGTTAAAGTATGAGAAACCTGAAAAAAAACCAAAACTATTAGCTTACCATTTTAAGAGGAGTGATGCATTTACCTGCACATAGGAAGGTTGGAACAATAGTTTTTGTAGGGTGTGTGAGGTCAAGGGGCAGAATATTAAGCTACTTTTACAAAAAAAAAGAGGTCATCGCATTCATAGTCTGGCCTACCACAGAAGGGAGGAATTTTTAGGCACCCTGCTAACAATTTCAAATGGTCAGGGGGCTCTCAGGAAAAATCATGCAAGTTTAGAGTAGAAAGGTATCTTTTCAAAATGGAAACAAGAACATCTATGTGCAGGAATGCATTGTGTTATGTTCAGAGACTGGAATGGGAAGATTCATGCATGCTTTGAAAATATGACTAGCTACAATTGCTAATCACAATTTAATAAGTAAACTTTCAATTTTGTCTTTGCTGTACCCCAAACATTTGGCAGATATAACTAATTGAGAGGGGGATGGAAGGAGGTGGGGCAGAGTGGATAACAGAGGCTCTAAAGACCTGGAGTTTTTTTCTAACTAGATTGGAAGCTGCTTCTTGAGAGGTCAACCCTATCTGCTTCTCCATTTACACGGCACAAGACAGTGGTGGGGTCCAGAGCTGGGGAGGAACATTAAGGGGCCCTGCAACAGCACTTCTGCTGAGATGTTGCTTAGAAGCTGGCTTTTCCACTCACGAGGGGCATGCCATGGCTTTTCCTAAGTGACATCTTCCAGAGATCTAAAAATAGAGACCACACTGATTTATGCTACCTGGGATTCTCCAATGCTCTTCAAGGGAAACATTGTACTGTAGATCATTACTAAAATCATAAAATAATTATTTTTTTTCGAATTGCATGCCAATTTAACTTTATGTTCTATATACTTTTTAAAGGAATATGAACATGTATTGAAGTTGATTCACTTGACACCCTGCTGGCTTACTCCCAAAGACATGAAACAAGGAACATGACTAAATTTGTGGGGCTATGTTAGCAGAGGCCATGGTACTCCTCCATATTTCTGGAAACCTCCTGTACAAATGAACCTCTCTAAAAGTCCCTTTGAAATTTAGTTCTGGAAGGGAACTTGAAGGTCACCTGGTGGCATGTCTGAAGTCACACAGTTGGGCAGTGGTAGACAGCGCAAAGGCCAGGGTGTGCAGCCCTATGGCCAAGGTGTCTTCCATCCCACTCTAAGTTCCCACTCCCCACCACACAGCACATTTCTTGTTAACTTTGAAAGTTAAGCTGCACATTGCTTGATATATGTTCAGAGAACTCTCTCTTCTCTAAGCATAGAAATGCGATATGGACAAAAGATGTTCTATGTATTTTATAAAGGCAGTTAGACAGTTTGCATTATGACCTACTCCATTACTAACTATATTTAATGTCTGCTGGAAGGTTAAGAGGGAATAGATAGGGTGATGCATAGAAGTGGAAACCTTTAATAGGAACTAGATACAGAACAGCTGAGGCAGGTCAAGTTCCTAGAGGATAGTCTGTAAGTAGCGGTGTGCTACATGAATGATAAGCCATTCTGGGAGGAATAATAATAGACTTTTAAATGGTGTCCAATTAGGGCTGAAGGAGGGCATGACTAAATGAGTTTGATGAAAAAGAATTGCGACTGTGTGAATATTACAACTACAATGTACAGAGGTGGTCTTATCAAATTATAGTGTAGATAATGTAAATTTTTCTAGGTTTGAGCTAATGCTTATTTTATTATATTTTGAATTAGGCTGGGAGAGAAAAGGTTTATGTAAACACATGTGCTCTTCACATAGGGACAGAAAAGAAAAATAACCCAAGGCAATTTGGAGGAGGCTACAGTAAGTACACAAGCTACCCCCAAAAGCCTTTTAAAGGCAATAGGAGTAGGAATTTGGGGAAATTATTAAAATTCATTATTTTTGTGGATTCAATTGAAAGTGTGCAATATAAGCCCAAAGAAGCTTCCAACTTTCAGCTTCACGGGCAAGATAACTTATGAGGTCTGGAAATGAGAAAGAAGAAAAAGAAACGCATCAATTTCATTGGGTTAAGGCATGAGGCAGGATGGCATATGAGGAGGAATGAACACAAGAGAGGTAATCTATTTTACACAGCCAAACCTACAAAATGCACACACATATCCTATTTAAATAATTTTCACTTATAAAAAGTCACATTGGAAAATGTCCCCTCTTCTCCATTTCTCTCCAAAAGGAAACCCAGGGAGAAGTAGGAGCCAGATAGGAATGCTGACTCCTCTTATTCATCCTTTGGCTTCCAACTGGGGCTGTTTTAAGCTAGTGAATCTGTGACCCTGTGAACCTAAGGCAAACGCATTAATGTTATTTGGCCTATCTGTTTGTTTTGTTTTTCTATTGTATGCAGAGAAAGTGCTGGTCAAGTCATTCAGTGGAATGGTTTTCTTTCCCTGCTGGTCCGGAAAGACTACCACTATTTTCCCCACATTTAATTCCTGCTGAAGCGTTTCTGTTGAGTGCTGGTAGCTCCAGGATGTGCCAGGTGTCTAGGGGCCAGTCAGGGATGATTGTGAGTCCCTTGACGTATCAAGGAATTTTTGATTAGGAAAAACAAAGCAAACAACTGTGAGATGTTTTCAGCTCAAATAAGGAAGCTCTTGCTATTGGAGAAGTAACAACAAACTCAAAACTCTTTCCGTTCCTCTTCCAGGAACTTAGTATTTCCTGGCTTGCAATTTCTCTATTAAAAAGCATTTCCTTTCAAGTGTTTGCTTCTGAAATTGCAACCTCTTACAACCAAATTTTCTGTTAGTGTAGTTGTTTTCAGTTAACTAGAAAACAGTATGATTAAAGTAAAAGCACAATGTATTCTGGGCCTACAAATTGACTGACCTGATAAGTTCCAACAGGGCATTTTTCTTCTTCAATTGATGGTGGACCCTCATCAGCACATTTTGAACCAAAATGTCTCACAATGATGGCTCCTGACACTTAAAATGCTGGCACAAAAAAACCCTGTCTTGCTAAGTTCTTACCTCTAAGAAAGACACTGTGCAATCTAAAATATTGCTAAGAAACCCATCTATGTCCCTTCTTGCTTGGATATTCTGAATTTCTGTAGATGCTATTGCTCTCTCTCTGGGACTGTCAGTTTGCATGGAAACACATCTTATAGCATAATATCCCACCATTCTGAAGACTTTTTCAGAATACCAGGGCTTTGGAGAAATATATTTGAGGATATTTAATTGTCAGGTTCTCTTTTAAGTTTAACTCGCGTATATCAAACATATCCCGGGTCTCCAGCTGAAAAATGCTTGTTTTAATTCCCAATATTTCCCTTTACTATTTTAAAAAAGTGACAGGGTTACTTCTGAATATTTCAGAAAGGAATCAGTCAGTTGGTGTTATCAATGCCATTCACTATTTCTTCCTTTTCTCCTTCCCATCAGTTGGACATTTGACTGTTTACCCTGATCAAACCCACCCACTCACTTCTATTCTTATTAAAGGTTCTGGGAAACAGTGTGGAAAGAAAAAAGTTAAAAGCTAAAGCTACTGGTGCAAATACAGCTTTGGATTACCTGCGGATATGATTATCTCTCCCACCCCTTACTCCCTCAACAGCATGGAAATTCAGTATCTGAATATATGAATAGCCACGAATGACATAAAAACACATCTACTTTTCATGACACATTTCCAGGAGCAGCTGGCTACAGTTTCTGTCTCTGCCGTTCCCGAGCCCCACGGATGCGCAGCCTTCTCAGCAGTACTGTCCCTTTCCATGGGGTTGGGGCATGAGGCAGTGATCACAGGCACCGGGCAGAGTTACACAACTGCACACACAAAATGGCAGAGAAAGAGCAAGGGCTAAAAAGATTCTGGTTTGGGTCCAAATCACTAGTCGTTTCACTTAATGGATAAAAGCAAGTGCCTTATAAGCTTACAGTATTTACAATGCTCAGAGTTTTCAAATGTCCACCTAAAGCCAGGACCACCACGCAACAGGGAACAGTTCAATGAACTATGTACAGAATTTACAAGGAAGTTTACACAATATTCTACATTCCATTAACAAGTTTACCTTTGTGTTTACTGTTTGCTTTCAGGACACTGAGATAGTTTTGTTTGTTTTTCTGTCCTCATCCCAGTAACTGCTGATGGAACCAACATGAACAGTTAATGCTTGCACATGTCTTTTTCCTCCCTCTACGGTATATGATGACACTTTGTGTAGGAAAAAAAATTGTGGCCACATCACCCTTTGGTAAGATACTATTCAACACTGTCCATATAAGAAATCTTGGAGATTGTTGTCTTTTAGCATTATAAATATATCTTTTTTGTTGTTGTTTAACTTGCCAAATTTTAATTGAATTCTCTTAAATGGATGTTTATAAAGTAGTCATTGATTTTAGAAAGATGGAATTTAGTCAACATTTCTGCGTATTGCACATAATGTTTGTTTAAGAAAAACCTAGCCTTGGATCCATAAACCAAACTTTATTTTCTGCACCACATTTTACTCTCTGCATTTTCAATATCCCTCATTGATTGTAATGCACAATAAAGGTGGTATGTATGAAAACACATATCATTTAGTCGGCAGAATTACCAACCAGTCTGCTGTTTCTATTTGGTAACATACAGGATGGAGGCAATAATCCTGGGTAATTCAAGCCAAAAATACATCTTTACCTGGGTCGTTGCCTCAGGAAGCTGTTAAGTGTAATGCACATGTCACCCCTGATATTTTAAGCCAAGGAATGTGAGTGGAAGGAACGAGTGTGTAGTAATCACTATCAAATGAAAGATGGGATTTATGCTGGATCTCACAAGTTAAGTCTACGACACAATTTATGTCACAGTTTATGAACTGTGATCATGGGGTCCCCCTGAAAATGCTTGTAGAATAAAAGGGTGAATCTGTGCAATTTTCAGCCTCTGCTGCTGCTTCAGTAATGAAGGAAATTATGGCTATTTTCATGGCAAAAAGAAAATAACCTAATAATAGTTAAATGGTAACCCCTCTATTATGTGATGATCTGAATTTCTCAGGAATGGGAACCAGTTTGAGGGCATTTAAGAATGTCTAACAACTTTCATGTTTTATGTACATCATTTTGGGCAAAACAAGGGAGAGAGGCAGAGAAGGAAGGATTTTTTTCCATGCATTGTTCAGCCTGGTGGGTGGGGCTAAGGAGGGGAAGATTTGGCTAAGAGGCTTCCAGAAAAAGGGAGTGTGAACAGAGGCCATTAACCAGAAATGTGGCAGCTTCTCCATTTTTCTGGCTACCATTGCTTCTAAAATCAGAGCTGTTGAATAGGATTTGCATAATGGTGTCTGTGACACCTCTACTGTCCAGGAGGCCATACAGTGACACCATTTTGTGCCTGATGTAATATTCAGGCTTACTAATTTTACAGTTTACAAAGGTTAAGATATAATTATTCAAAATGTTCTTTTTTTCTTATCAATACTTTACATCTAAACTACAGCATCAAATTCTTTAGACTTTTAAGGCGAGATAAAAATAATAATAAAAATATAAATACCTCAATCTTTTCCAAGAAGAATGATCTAAACAGATAAATAAAGAAAAATTGTTTTGTTAAGGAACATAGATTACAGATACTTTCTTTCTGATTTAGCACTTCATCCTTAAAAGTTTTTTAAAGAGCTTTGATACCAGAATGATTCATTCCTGTTAGGCACTAGCCAAGTCTCCTTTCCAGTATTTAAAATAAATGGCTACACAGGGGTTCCTGGGTGGTCATTGGGAATGTTAACCTTACAGTCACTGGTATGGTCACTTTCCACTCTATTTGGGTGTTTTACAATGGCAAAGCATCTCACCCTGCCAAGGAAATAGTCAGTTTCAAAATGGATCACTGTATCCCCAGAGACTAGACATTTCCTTGACCAGGGAACTGTGATTATACAATTAAAACCTAAATGAAAATTTGGTCCCCATACCCTACTAATTCCTTATGAAACCATTGAGATAATTTTTCTAGTCAAAGCAGAGTTTGTATATCTTTCCTAATGTATATTACCTATAGTCATAACCATTCATTTATTTTTGGGATTCTGTTTTCCTCTTGCTTTCTAAAAGAATATAACTCTCTCTCCTTGGGCTCATCAGTAGGAATTCAGCCTTATCGTTCAATTAAGGCTATACTTTCTAGCAGCTGATGCATGAACCCTCGTCACAGCCTTAGGGAGACAGTCAGATCATAAAATTAGGCAATTATCCCTATGATTACCTCAACCTTTATTTCACTTCTGTGGAGTAGGTCCCCATCGCTTCCATCACTGGTTGGTCAACTTAGAGTTTTACTCCGCCTGGTTAATGCACATACAGAATTCTTAGATATTCAAACTCAAAAAAATAACGAGGCTTTAATGACATAGAAAGGGATGAATCTCAATTGCAGCTGGTTGGACATGTTTAGAATTGTGTGGTGAGCTATTGAGGAATGTTCCTTCTACCACGGCCGTGACCAAAGTAATCTATGAGCAGAGATAAGGCAGAGCAGCAATGACAGTGATTAATGAGTGTACACAGCATCCATACGTAAGGGGCTGGTATGAATGTTTAGAAGGCCCAGTGAGTTTGTCATTGTTGCTGTCATCTATGGTGTTGCTATTTTAAGGTTTTCTTCGAAACAGAAATCTGGCCTTGGAGAACTATGACACCCAAATGGGTGTGTGTGTGCCTTTCCTGAAGCAATCATTTAATATTTTGGAATGCAGAGCTCAGAGAGCAGAGCCATAAGGTGCTGGCTGAGGCCTGTGTAACTAGCCTGTCACCATGAAATGCTGCTCTCTGGAAGGCTAAGAAATATATACTATTTGATCTAAGATTTTGGCAGCTCAGGTAACTGCCCAGGCACCCTTTTCACAGCACATAAGTCTTGCCTTTACACGGAAAGAGCAATATTTTTCTCAAGCAAAAATTGCTCACTCTCCTCCTTTTTGAATCTCCCTCCGCTAGTCACCTTTCTCTCACTCTCCCTGGAGCAGGAACGAGGGAAATGCGATGGCATGGCTTCACTGCACAACGTCAAGTGACTCCAGGCTAATGAAATGAGTTCAGGGCTGTCCATTAGAAATAGTTAAAAGAAAGAGGTCATTAACTCCTAAACTCCTTAGTCTCAAGAAGAAAAGAAAAATGCTCTCAATGGTTACCAGGTTGGATTCTAATGTTAATTTTAAATCGGTCTGGAAGTCTGAGAAAGAAGCATTTTTCAGAAGATCCAGTTTAATGGAGAGGTGAAGCTGGCAGATTGGGTTTGCATAACCTCGATCAGACCTTGCCAATCCCTCCCTCCTCTCCTGGAGCTGAGACCCCTATGACAGAGTCAGGGAAGTTTGGGAGTGTGTGTGTGTGTGGGGGTCTTTCTTCCTCTTCTAGGCTCCTTTTTGTTTTCCCTTCTTCCTGGAAATCTGTAACTTGTCAATGGCTTTGTTTTTTTTTTCTTCTGAGATCCTGGAAATTGTATTGGTTTTTTTTGGCAGCATGAGATTGTTACAGTTTACCAGGAATCAGTGTGCACAGAGAGCTAGGTCTTTTCATTCTTGTTTAAAAAAATAAATCAATAAAATCGAGGGCTAGGAAGGACTACTCACGACCTACCTACCTACTGCTCTGTGAGTGTGTTTGTTTGTAAACATGGCAATTAATAAGCTCTGAAAGAGCTGATAACCTGGAACCACAGTAGACTGGAAAAAAATAGTGTTTTTTTTTTTTTTAAGTAAACATGGTGCAGTAATAAAATTGATATGCAAGACCTAAAACCAATTCGATGGCTGAATCTCTTACCTCAAAAAACACAACAGGATTGCTGTTGGGGACCTGTGGGTTAAAACAGCAAGAGAAGAGGAAAAGGCGTCGTTTCCGAAACCATTAGGACAGACCTTAGTGTACATAGTAAAGCCAGTAAACGACGTTGAAAAGAGAGAAGGTGATGGGGAAAAACATTCGGGACCACTTGTCTATGGAATTGACGTCAGTCAAGTCTGGGATTTTGACTTTGAGCTGCGAGGCGCGCCTGCGGATGCGCCCCTTGCTGTGCGCGCCGTGCCGCTCCAGCGCGCGCCCGTAGGCCTCGCGGCTGCTCATCGGCTTGCGGTAGTGGATGCTGGCGCTGTCGTACGAGTACATGGTGGTCTTGGGGTCGCTCACGCCCGTGAGCACTTCCGAGCCGCTCGTCTCGTTCCTGATTTCCAGGGTGCTGAGGAGAATGTTGCCGTGGGCGTCGACCTGACGGAGAAAGGACAGGCTCAGGCACAACTGCTGGGACATTCGTTGGTATTCATTACCTTGTAACTGATGACACCACACGGGGCTCATTAAGCATCGCACCCCTAGACACCTCGCGCTGCGTGCCTCCTGGACCTGGACTCTCCCTCTCTCATCTGCCATCTACCGTTTATCATATCCGTGCATCCATCCATCCATCCATCCATCCATCCATCCATCCATCCATCCATCATTCATCTCCACTCACAAAACACATGTATGTGTGTATAAGTGTGTATGCGTGTAGACTATATATATTTATATATTATTTTTGTTGTTACTAAACCACTTATTATGTACATATATACAGAGGGTGCTAAAAATGAAAAAAGTGAGTAAATTAAAAAATATATTAGTATGGGTAGGTCTGTGGATGTAAACATGGCAATTGAAGTTTGTTTTATCTATCTAAGTCACTGTGTACTTAAGATTCTTTTAATAAAACCATTGAATATATATATATATGTATATATGTATATATATGTGTATATATATATATATATATATATATAATATGGTGCCAAGAAAAGTATACACATTTTAAGAAAGGAAAAACTATTAAAATTGCAATACTCAATATATACCCATAAAAAAAAGATGACTACAAGTCACGTTTGACTTCTGCAATTACAAGAAGTGCTCAAAATGGTTACCATCAGCGTCCAGTCACTTCTGATTACAGCGAACTACTTCTTGAGCAACACTGACCAAAGTGTCCACTTGTATACATTTTTTTTGGCACTCTCGGTATATTCTTTGTATATATGTCTACATATATATGGCATTTTTTGTTGTTGTTACAAAAGTGGTACATGGGAACATTTAAAACTAGAAACAGGAAAGAAAAGTAAAACTTCATATTCTGACATTCAGTATCCATTATTTTTAATATCTTGCTAGCCTTCTACTCTTTTTTCTATTCATATACACTTAAGACACAGGCCCACTGGGTATACTTTTCTTGGCAATCTGCTTTTGTTAGTTAATAGTATATAGCCTGGTCATCTTTCCATGTTATTGAGTATTCCTCTGTGACATCATTTATTAATAGCTTATATGGATAAACCATAATTGAATTAATCCATTGTTAAATGCTAAGGCTTGTTCTACTTTTGTAATATTATATAAACAAACCTGCAAGGAACATCTTTAAGCTAAGTCTTTGTGCATTCCATAATTACTTCCTCAGGCTATATTGGCAAAAATGGGATTCATGGGTTATTTTGACCTTTGTTTCTTCACCATTGTTCACTGTTGCTTTCTGCCATTCCAGTGATTCCTATTTGAGATTTCCTGGTTCTTCTCTTTGCTATGTCCACATACACACGTTTTGGAACCAAAAGAAATGTGAGTCCGTTTGGCCCTCAATGTGACTTTGTCTAAGTTCAAGCTGATGTACTTTGCAAACTGATTTCCCTGGAGGAGACATGGTTCATTCATGCAAATGCGTTTGAAATACTTCCAAGGGCAACACAGGCAGCTGTGTTTGAATCTAGTGTTATTAGCACAGTACCTGATATACAGTAAGTGCTCCATAAATGCTTTCGAATGAAACTATCAGTAAACACTTGTTGAAAGCCCAAGGCATAGGTAGGCAAGTAAAAGAACCAGGTGATGAAGAAAGAGATAGAGAAAAGCATAGGAGGAGGCAAAGGCAAACAAGAGGGAAAGAAAAGAAAGGTACAGAGGGTGGGATGTGATGTTGGTACATCACAGATGAGAATTAAGATTTATTGTGTCCACCATTGTGCCTGGCATATGACAGGCACTTTGTATATATTACTTGTTTAATACTTAACAACAAACTACCTCAAGTTTACTCCCCTACGAAGTGCCAGGCCTGAAATTACCCATCATGCCCTCACCAGCACTTCTAGCTTCTTTATTCAGGGAGTTATTATTAACTTTTGTTGTTGTTAATAACTATTGTTATTGAATCCTACTGAGTAATTTATCTCAGTTATTTCTTATAACAACACTATGAAACATATGATAGTGTCCTAGTTCAGCAGATGGAGAAACAGAGGCTCAGAAATCCAAAGTAAGTTTCCTAAGATTAAATAGAGGATAAGTGCTCAATTTGGGATTAAAACACAGCATACTCTTTGTCTCAAATATAATTTTCCTTCCTCTTTGCATGTTAATCACTATGATTTCTTCAAGGCTCAACTTTAACCCTACTTCCTCTGTGTACTTGTGTACCTTATCTGATCATAGTAACCTCAAGAAGTAACTTACTTTTTCTCCCTCTCTCTCTCTCAACAAACATTCATTGAGTGCTTACTATGTGTCAGATACAGTGTTAAGTATCCAGGATGTGTGTGTGTGTGTGTGTGATAGTGTAAGAATATGGTTGAAAAAATCGTGCATATGAAACTTTAGGTTACTAAAGAGGATGGTAGCGTTGAAGTGACACAGAGCAAAGTGTTTAATTCAGTAGGAAAGGGACAAATACCTGAGAAGATGAGGTGGTGCACATGATTTTGCTAGGTACTGTGTCCCACCCAGTTAAGAGACTCATAAAACATGGATTTTTTGCCCTTCAGATAATAATTTTAGAGATACAGAGTGAGATACAATATCCGCAGTGACAAGAGTTTTGTTTTGTTTTTTCTTTTTTTTAGCTGAGCCACCTGTTGGCAGCTCAGCTCGGGCGGGGAAATCGAACCGCTGTTGCTCAGAGCTCACACACTTGAGCGAACTCTTAACCAACTGAGCCACTTGGCCAGCCCAAGAGTTTTTAACCAAATGATAAATGGTACAGTATGGACCATGATTAGGGGTTCATAAAAGTGATAAATCATTGGGGGTCAAGGAAAGCTTTATGAAGAAGGTGTGGCTTCTACTTGGTCTTGAAGGAAGGGTAGAGGACAGAACAAAGAATCAGGAGTTAAAAACTGCTTTCTCATCCTGGTGTTGTTATTAACTCCATTTCCTCATCTATAAATGAAAAGGTTTCACTAGGTAATCTCAAAGGTTTGTTTTCAATTTTGACAATATTCCAGGCAGAGAACACAGCATTATAAAAAAATACTTGTAAAACTGAATCACTTGATCTGTATTGTATGCATCATTAAGCTACATTATTATGATATCTAAGTAAACAATTTGCTAGAATTTAGAATCAGCCAGTGAAGCATACAGATGCTCCTCATTAAACAGAAGTCGTGGCAAGCGAGGTACATTTTATTAAGATATTTTGATTAACCTTGGTGCAGACACAAATGTACTTACAAATTGCATGAGGTTTATTAGTCTGTGCAAATCCCTCAAAATACTCTTTCATTGAGCTAGAAATCATAGCTTTAAGTGGTTTGACATAAAATAATGGGTCCATTTTTGCATGTACTCATGAAAGTGAATTTCATTACTATATAGTTAAATCAACATTATCGTGCTTTTTATGAGGGAAATTTAAGAAGTGTTGTATAACAACTCTTGCCTATCTCCAGTCTCTCTCCTACACAATCTAGGTTTTATCTTAAAAGCTATTGGTATAGACTGTAAGTGTGAGTGAGTGAACGTGCACGCATGTGTGTGTGTGTGTGTGTGTGTGTGTGTGTGTGTGTGTGTGTGTGTGTGTGTGTGTGGTGGCATGCTCGTGAATTTCTTTTGAAGTGTGAGATTTCATCCCCCATCCTACAAGCTTTTTGCTGCAGGGTAAGGTAGATGTGTGGTAGTCATACCACTGCTGACATCAGCAAGTGTTGGGGTGGCTCTGCCCTAACCCCTGTCCTTTGGAAAAGAATGGTTTCGCTTTGGCTCAAACATTAAGAGCACCCATGGTATCCTTATATCCACAGCTAGCACAGCTTTCCAAAAATAATATCCATGGGAAAAGTAGCCACTGTTTTTTCACATCTTCAGAAGCAGTGAGGTGCCATGTTATGCATTGCTTCAACATCAGCAATGATCCAACTCTGTCTAGTTAGTAAGGAAATGGCAACATTTGAGTTGGATGCAATCAAGACATCAAAGATTTTAAAACCTTGCAGCAGATAGAAGTAAAGCAAATGAAAATGTCAACATACTGGAACTCTAGGATGGATACAGACTAATATACTTCCTCAAACATTGCTGATGTTGAAATAACTGTTTAGTAAGATAATCATTCTCCACTCCTCATGTTGCCATAAAGTAAGGAACTGCCACTCCAATCCCCAGGACAGAAGCTATGGGAGGAATACTTCCAGCTTTTTTTGTGTTTCTTCTTTTCCTCTGCTCCCCACTGATCTATCTGATGGCAACCTTTGGAAGAAGGAGACAGGCATACTTAGCTCTGTGCATTCTGGATTTTTCTCTTCTCTGATCTGCTTACAGAGAAGGTGCAATCCAGCTAGGGACATGCACGTTAAACCTGTTAGGTTGGTGGGTAAGGCCTGCACTTGCTCCGTGGTTCCAATGATTGGGAGGTAAGTTGTTGGGAACCGTGCAGGCTGGCTTTAGTGATGCATTGTTTTGCATCTTGTTTTGCTCCTTTTTGCACCTGTAGGATGTTTTACTTAACACTAAGGTACCAGGCGAGTTCGGCCAGTTCCTAAAGAGACACAGAAGATTTGTAGCTATTTGGGTTAATGGAAGGAAGTGTTCTGGGAGGCTTACCCCTAAGGTCTCTCCCTGACCTTTAAAGTATCTAGTAGATAGTTAATGATCTACTTTTGAAGGAGGTAATGCATGTTTATCCCTTCTGTTTTGCAGTACCCTGGATGTATATAAGGGTGTTGGAAAATAAACTCGGGGCTTCAGTATTTACTGGAGTCCTCCCGGTAACTCTCTCTCTTCTGTCTCTTTTCTTAATCCTAACGCCCCCCGCTCAGGACTGTTCGAGATATCGGCTGGCTCCGATAGTAAGTCTGTCTAATATTCAGGGGAATGACTACATTTTATTAAGCACACATTACTCAAATCAACACCACTGATTCTTTTTATTTTTTAGTTTAGAGTATCACTGAACATAAATTTAGAGAAAATGAATACGATTATTATTAAGGCTTCAGGAAGACCAATAAAGAAACCCTCTCTCAGATAGATGATCAAAATGCAAGCTTTAGGTGACTAATAAAGGGGAGCAGAGAACGGGGCATAAGGTCTACAGCCCTAAGGGTCTGATAATACTTCACCCACACCCTACTCCCCATTAGACAGGTATTTTCTGTAAGAGGTAATTTTAGGTGGATCATGGATAAATATTTAAAATGTTAATAGTTCATTCATTCACTCACTTGATCAATGTTTATTGAGTATCTACTATGCACCAGCACTGATTCAGACACTGATGAAGAAATCAGCCCCTCCATCAGCAACAGGACATCATATCCCATATCGTAGAACTTCAAAGATCTCAAATAATAAACCCTCTTCGTCTTGTACCCTCCTATTCAAACCCTGTGACTTCCCCATCTTCTATTGGTTCTAAATGTTTTACTAGACAAATGCTATGACCTCTTTCAAACTGAGGTTTTTAGTTCTCTTTCCAACAGACTTTTTTTGAGTTTGTTCACTGTGACCATGAGCTCCACCTCCTCCTTGCTTGCTGAGCCTTTCTCTCATCTTCCTTCCTGAAGGTCATGATACCTGACCTTGAGGCGTGCTGACCACAGGCAGATCTTGGAGGCCTCATATATAAAGGAACGCCTGGGATTTCATTGCAGAGATCTGAGATGTGAGGGGATGATACAGCTTCTGGCTGGTGAACCCTCTCCTGCCTTCCTACAGTATAGTGTTTCATCAACCACAACTCTTGTTTTTAAATTGTAAGGGCACAATCCTGGGAAAATAGTAGAGAACAAAACAGACAAGGTGCTTGAACTGTTGGCCCTTATATATTTTTCTTTTTTAAGTTTATTGAAGAAGAGTGTGTTATTCCAGGACCCATCAACTCAAAGTCAAGTAGTTGTTTTCAATCTAGTTGTGGAGGGTGCAGCTCACTGGCCCACGTGGGAATCGAACCAGCAACCTTGGTGATTAGAGCCTACGCTCTAACCACCTGAGCTAACCAGTCGCCCAGCCCTTATATTCTTATGGAGAAAAATATTGCCATGTTCTTTACTAGGAAAACTTAAGTGTCATATAACAGAAGAAGGCAATACTTCTTCCCCCCAAAATTAGTTTTTAAAAAATTGAGGGCCGGCCTAGTGGCGTGTTGGTTAGGAGTTAGCTTGGGACACCAG
>NW_017731802.1:1376936-1379597 GCF_001890085.2 Hipposideros armiger | reverse complement strand
AGAGTTTCCATGAACCCTTTACCCAGTTTCTCCCATTGATTACATCTTACTTAACTTTGATATTGTACAATATCAAAACCAGAAAACTCACATTGGTATAAAGTATATATAGTTCTGTGTAATTTTATTACATGTGTATGTCACATAACTGCCACTGCAATCATGATACAGAACTATCTCACCATTGCAAGTATCTCCCTCACACTATCCCTTTATAATCAGTCACACCTGCCCACCCCATCACTGACTTCTGGCAACCACTAACCTATTCTCCATTTGTATAATTTAGATATTTCAGAAGTCTTATATAAATGGAATCATACAGCATGTAATCTTTTAAGATTGACTTGTTTTTCACTCGGCATAACGCCCTTGAGATCCATCCAAGTTGTTGCATGTATCAATAGTTTATTACTTTTTAGTGGGCTAGTGTTCCATGGCATAAATGTACCACAGTTTGTTTAACCAATCACCTGTTATAAGATATTTTGGTTGTTTCCAGTTTTGGGTCATTTTCTAAGAACTTTTAAACATATTCATTATAGTTATTGTTATTAATGATAGTCCTTATCTTTTAAGCCAATGTCTGGGACTTTTGCAGGTGTGTTTCTGTTGACTAAATTTTTTCTCTTGACTATGGGCATATTTTCTTGTTTTTTCTCATGTCTAGTAACTTTTTATTATGTACTAGATATGTTGATGATGCATTGTAGAGACTCTGGATTCTGTTATCTTCCCCGACAAATGTGCTTTGTTTTAATAGGCAGTTAAATTACTAACAGATCACCGAGAATGTATAGAGACTTGGTTTTGTGTTTTTAGAGTGAGATGGACAAAAGCTGAAAATTCTGTTCATTGTTTTTTCAGCCTTTCAACTGTTTTTCCCTTCTGGACTTTTGGGCATTTTCCTACACATTTGTAGGTCAAGGATCAACCAGGGATTCATGGGAAGTTTATACTCAGATTTTGCGTTTCTCCTGTGGTTCACTTTTGTCTGAAATTTTCAGGAACTCTGGAAATATCAAGTTCCATGATTCATCCGAGCAATAAAACTGAAGTGTTTTTATTTTTTCCCTAAAGTTCTGCTGTCCCACCTCCTGCAGATTGGGGGCCTGCCTCAGGGGAAAAGCTGTTATAAACACAGATTTCATGCATAGTTACCTTCATTTGGGGGTTGATTCTCTTCTAGTTTTTGCTCATTTTCAGTTACTCTCCCATGTCTTCAAGCAGATTAAAAAATTTTTCTCAGGGTTTATAATTTTTAATCTGTAGGCGCATTAGTCTGATACAAACTATTCTGTCATGTCTTCACATGATTTGTTTTTTAATTTTGGCCTATTTTTTTCTACTTATGATTCTGTGAAAAGCATTTGTGGACTTCCTAGTCTTGCTTTCCATGGATAAAGGCACATTTTTTTTCCTTCTTTAAGTGTTTCATCCCCTGACAATTGAGGGATATTTCTATACTTTCTCCAGGATTTCAAATTTTAAAAAGTCAGTTCACCTGGAAAAAATGTTTCCTGATTTGAGTTCCAGTGAAATCTTTTTATGTTTAAGCCCAGTGTTACTCAAACAGGTTGTTTATGAAATAAATTTCAGTTAGATGGGAACATTTTATTCATTTATTAGCCCATCACTAAGTCCTCTTCAGAACAATATACAGNCAAAAAGATACAGGACCCCCATGTTCATTGCAGCATTATTTATGATATCCAAGATATCTAAGCAACCTAATTGTCCATCGATAGATGAATGGATAAAGAAATTATATCTATCTATCTATCTATCTATCTATCTATCTATCTATCTATCTATCTATATCAGCATGCATGGACCTTGAGAGCATTACGCTAAGTGAAATAAGTCAGATAGAGAAAGACAAATATCATATGATGTCACTTATATAGAAAATCTAAACAAACAAACAAACAAACAAACAAAAACAGCAAGCTCACAGATATGGAGAAGAGATTGGTGGTTGCCAGAGGTGGGGAATAAGGACTAGGCAAAATATAATAGATGAAGGGTGTCAAAGCGTATAGACTTCCAGTTAAAAAATAAATAAGTCCTGGGACTCTAATGTACAACATGGTGGCCGTAGTTAATAATATTGTATTGCATATTTGAAAGCTGCTAAAAGAGTAGATCTTAAAAGATCCCATTACAAGAAAAAAATTCTGTAATTATGTACAATGATGGATGTTAACTAGACTTACCGTGTTGATCATTTCACAATATATACAAATATTGAATCATTATGTTGTACACTTGAAACTAATACAATGTTGTACGTTGATTATACTTCAATAAAAAAAATAAAATAGAAACTACGTGAAAATTTAACATCTTAAACAGAATTGGTTACAGAGAAAAAAGAGGAATAACTGAAGTTTTCTGGAGAGAAAAAATTCTGCCTCATAACTATACCATAGAAATCCTGAGTTTCCAGCATGTTCTACAGATTTCAGATTTACCATTTTCCACAATCATGTGAGCCAATTCCTTAAAATAAATCTCTTTTTGTATGTATGTTTGTTCTGTTTCTATTGGTTCTGTTTCTCTGGAGAACCCTGACTGATACAAAGGATACAGCTAATTCATGAGGGTGGTTTTCAAATGACTAAGTTGCAGAAAACATTGATGTGATGGCTGTATTTGTTC
>NW_017731802.1:1371988-1373657 GCF_001890085.2 Hipposideros armiger | reverse complement strand
TATTTCTTGATTGTTGGAATTGCAACTGCACATTTGGAATGAATCTTTAGCAGATTCCACCAGCGTCCCCATAACTTAGAATGATTTTGAATCAGTCTCTGACTACAGACCACCCTTGAAACCATTCCATCTTAGGTGATCTATACACAAATGGGCAGGCATTACAGCCAGCAGATACAACCATATGTGTTCCAGATTGGTATAAAAGTGGCCTAGAAGTAGCTCACTTACAAGCTAGCTGTACTGGGAAGTCTATCTTTTAAAACTCTAAATACCATTTCTAGTTTGAAATGATGCCTGAGGGGTTCATGAATCTATAGTCTTTATCACCTTGGAGGTTGACACTCTCCTAATGTCTGGATTCAGCATCTGTACTCATATAAAAAAAGATATTTTGGTGCAGCTGGTGGAAATATAAATCAAGACAAAGTGAGCACTTCTGAGGCATACAGACACCCCTTACACGATTGCCCAACCAAAGCTATCAAAAGCAATGTGTAATAAATGATCAATGGCACTCTATGCTCTGGGGTACCAAGGCAAATATTCGGGATCCTTAAGATGAAAATTGTCTAGAACTACAGCACATTTTTCATTTGAATCCAACTGTTCACAAGTATCTGAAAGGAAAGGGGAAGATCATCCAACCATTATATGAAAGGAAATATCTATTTTTCTATTTTTTAAATTCAACCAAGGGGTAGCATTTGTAACTACCTCACAGGTTGCATTATTATATTAATTTCTGGAGACGATGATGAACAGATGGAATAATACACTTGCATTGTTATGGCCACATTGTCTGCCTGAACCCCTGGTTTTAGAAGAGGATAAGGAAGTTAGGAACTGGACAATCTAAGTAGCTGCAGGGATGATTATAAGCTGCCTGAGATGGCAATTCTATGTTATTATTCCACATAAATAGGAAGAAGTTTATAAAATCTTAGCCGTAACACCTCTTTGATGATTATATCCATCGGGTGTTATATGACACCGTGATTCAGAAGGAATAGCAGAGGTTGATATAAAACATGCTTTAAGAAATGTTAAATATCAAAGTGATGGAAACAGTAAGAAAGTCGGGGGCAGAAGCAACAGTGGGCTATAGGTTTCTTTTTCTTATTTATTATGAATATACTCATACAGGATTTTTATAAAACATTGCGATATAACACTCAATACCTTGTGTGATATCTAAGAGCTCATCGTGAATGCAGGCCTCTCTACCATATATTCATTTAACAAGTACTTATTTGGTATTTTCTCTGTTCTAGCCACTGAGGAAAGAACAATAGACATAATAAACAAGGACCCTGATCCCTACTCTTGGGAAGCTTGCACTCTAACAGAGAGGTAGATATTAAAAAATAATGCACAAATAAACATATACTGACAATTGTGGTAAGTCCTATGCTGAAAAGCACAGGATGCCATGAGAGCAAGTAACAAGGGTATCAAATATAAACCAACAGAAGGGTGTCAGTTAAGGCATCCCTGAGGTAGTAGTATTTATGTAAGAACGGGTACAATGGAAACATTGACAAAAGGCCAATAGTACCTTCAATTTCACTAATCCTTTCCTCTGCAGAATAAAATCTGATGCTATTCCATCTAATAAAGTTTTCAATTCTATGATTTCCATTGGTTCTTTTTTATAGTTTCTTTCTTT
>NW_017731802.1:1336690-1369673 GCF_001890085.2 Hipposideros armiger | reverse complement strand
TACTTTCCCAGTTCTACCTACCTTTGAGTTTCCATCTAGTTCCTATCTTCTGAGTCTTCCCACCAGTAAACCTATACCACTTTATTTATGTAGGGCTTTCCCCCATGACATATCAGTTAACACACACTTCAAGCTATGCCGAGGACCAGCTAATAAGTTTAGAAGGCAACTGAGGTGGGGATGGGGGTAGAAAAGAAGTCGTCTTGAAAACTACCGCTAAAATACTTTCAAAGCTGGGAGGGTTACAATCAAACAGTGGAAAGCTCCTTTCTTTCAGTTATATTTCTCAAGATAAATGCTGTCCTGTCTCATTTTACAATCCAATCACCTCATGAATGTGCTTTTCTTTCCTAGCAAGATCAGAAGATTTTTGAGGGCAAGTACCGTGCCTGTTCCTTCTCCCATAGCTTTGAGCACAGCACTTCACACAACAGTAACAATTTATTTGAATGCATTGCTTTGACTTTTGACCACGTGGCTGAATCTATATGTTCCCTTTGCTTATAATTTTTTTTATCACCTGACAGGGTTTGTCCAAATTTGATATCCTACTAAAGAACATGAAGATATACCTTGAAGATTCATAATTTGGCTTCTGCCTGATTCTCCAATGACATTTCATACCACTCTATTTTCTCCCTCACTTCCTATGCTCTTGCTGTATTGGTCTTCTCTCAGTGCTTTAAGACACAAAGCCAATTCTGCCTCCGAGCCTTTGTACATGTTATTTCTTTTGCCTAAAGCCAGCATGGTATGGCTGTTGCTGGTCTCCACTTAGGTCTCAGAACAAATGGTAATTCTTCAAAGAGGTCTTCCTAATCACGCAAAGGTTCCTGTTCCCTTGAACCTGAAGCAAATCGTTCTCTTGCCCATTACTTTGCTTTGCTTTCTTTGTAGCACTTATTATTACCTGCAATTATCCTCATAATACTGTTTGTGTATGTATTGCCTACCTTTCCATGTTAGAATCTAATTCTAGGAGGACAAGGAGCTTTTTCTCATTCAGAGCAGTATCTCCAGTGCTCAGGACAGTGGCTACATGGATGAACAGTTGAGTTGTCACCCTGCTGTGTGCCATCTTGAAAACAATTTGTAGTGAATACAGTACTTCAATGTACATAGTTTTAAATTGATTCCAGTGAAAATGGCATACAAGTAGAGGTTACAGAGATGTTTTAAAAGAATAAACACAACATTAATTTTAATTTGATTCCACTCAGTGAGAGCATAGGTCATAAGGCCTACCACTGAAAAACAGGAAAAAGTGTGACAATGTCTTATATATAATGATAATAGTTAATACTTACTGAGTACTTACTGTATTCTAAGTATTTGTAAAAATACTAGACTTAAGGAAGAAAGAAACCTCATTTAGTCCTTATAACAACTCTGTGGGATAGGCATACTTTAATCTCCATTTATGAATGACGACATTAAGAACAAACATTCGATAGGAGTTACATAGGTTGATTTACGTGGTTATAAAGTCAAATAAGTGGCAGAACTGGGAATCAAACCCAAGTCATTGGATTTCAGTCTGTGGTTGTAACCACTGTGCTATATTGCCTCATTTTTACTTCAGAGTACAGAGTCTATTCATTTTAATTATCTTATTTATTGATCAAGCAAATCCGGCATTATTTTATTTTACATATTTTTTGCACACAGTTTTACAACTGTATAGTTTAGAATGAAGAATAATGGACTTGGGGCTGAGTTTTAGGCCCAGGTATGTCATTAACCTATGTAAACTTCAGCCTAACTTTTTCAATCCTCAGTTCTCAAATATGTAAAATGAAGGGTTGTTTGAACCTTATTAAAGATAAACTAATATTTTGGTTCTTTTTTCTTCTTTTTCTGGAGCCCTGATCACCAGGCTGCTGATAAATTTCAGAAGACTATTGTTAGGAATATTTAATACCTCACCTGGACTTTATTCATCTCCAGTTTGTTCTTCTCATTGGCACTCTGGTTTTGTTTGCCAGCTCCCTTTTTTTGAGGGCCTTTTCCGAAGAAGATGTAATTTACAAAGGCGTATTCCAGAAGAGCCAGGAACACAAACACAAAGCAACCCATCAGATAAATATCAATCGCTTTGACATAAGGAATCTTTGGCAGGGTCTCCCTGAGGTGAGTGCTGATGGTTGTCATTGTCAGCACTGTGGTGATTCCTGTGAAACAGAAAGACACAGTTTAGCTGAGCACGCTTGTGAAGTTGCCCTTTTTAAGATTGAGAGGACAGATGCCATTCCCTTACTGGGGCTGCAGAATGATGGCAGCAATACGATAAACCACTGGGCAGAAAGGGCAGGCATTTTGACAGACAAAGCTACCGACTCCCTACATAGTCCATGAACAAATTATAAGACACACTGTTAGTGGAGGGTTGAAAACCATTAAAAAAATTGCACAAAGGAAAAAGAAAAGTAGTTGGAAAGGCCTAATGTCAAATGTTCCTCATTCTGCTACATGCCACGTCTTTCTTCTTCCTTCTTTTCTTTCTCTTCCTCTTAAATCTGTCTATGTGATACTTATCCCCACAGCAGCCACCAGCAAACTGAAAGTTGGTGACCAGCTTGAAAAAACTTATTTCACTCCATGATTCTATAATATATCCAGGTCACAAAGTCAGCATTACAATTTAAAATAAGAATGCATCATTCATAGAGAGATAGCACTAAAAGAAGGAACATATAAGAAAGTTTCTAATTTGCATCCAGCATTTGACTTATGTATTTCTTAGATATAATATAATCTCGTTGCTTTTGTTTTTCAAATATTACCTCTAAAAGGTTACTTTAAAAATTCAACTTGGATTTGTTAAAGAAGTTTGTCTGTAAGCTCTTAAAAGGAAGATTCTGTTTCATCTACTTGGTTAGATATAACATTCTTAACCGTATAATGTTTGTGTGGCTGCATAATAACTTTGGTGTTGATGATTGTGATGATGAAATGATAATTGGGAAAAACAAGAAGTGAGAAAGAAGTTGGAATCGCAGGCAGTTTGTGTTGTAATACTAATATGACACATTTGTATATGATTTAACAGTTTTAAACACTTAGTTATGAATTATCTTATGTGGATATCATAAGAGCTTGCTGTGTATGATAGGGCAGGTATGTTATTCCCAATTTATACCTGAATAAACAGAAACTCTGAGATTAGTTATTTTGTTGTAGATCACCCATCTAGGGGCAAAAAAGCAAGGTGGTGTTAAACACAGGTATTTAAAATGAAAGCAGAGCGATGAGAAGGTAAAACCTGAAACTTGATGGAGGTCCTTAAAAATAAAAACAGGAATGTGAAATGATTTATTACAGACAAAGGAAAGCTGGCAAAGGGTATGGAAGGTAGGAAATGAAAAGGAAAAAAAAGTAAGTTAGCACTCATTTGCCAATAGGATTATTCTAGATAGATTCCCTGATTTGACTATTCATCTTTTAGGAGAACAGATAAAGTTGGAAGTCAAGACTAGTATACAAAAAGTTAAAATGGTTCAGATCAGTGATGAATTAAATTGTGCTGCACTGATGTGAAATGCCATCATGAGTGGTCTTACCTATTTCTTTGCATAAACATTTAAATTTCACCTAATATAATTCTAGCTAATATCCTTGACAGAAAAAGCACTACATTCACAAGTCCACTAATTGCATTTCTGCTTTTACTCCTTGATTTAAATTTTTAAGCAAGGTAGCTAGTAAATGAGTGTCTTTTCCACTTAGATAACTTTTAAAATATCATAGGTTTTACATTTCAAAGCACAGGTTAAGTCAGCACCTTTATATGCCGATATATCTAATCAAAATATCATTAGCTTTGAGGAGAGAAGTGTAAAGAGAGCCACAATTCATGACCTTGATAGTTGTTATTCCCTTCTGTGGACGTCATTCAATGTGCTTTCCTTAATCATAGCACATACATACTCATGTTCACATTCAAATAATATTTGCAGATACACACATATGATATGATAAACCACTTGTTTGCTTTCCTTGGTCTTGGAATGTTCAAAAGTTGATAGGGTGCGTCCAGCACTTGACATTGTGAGCCTCATGCACTCAGCCATTAGAAATCAGCTGAAAAGATGACAATTAGTCTAGGCATGAGCGGGCCTACTAATCATCTAACCCAGTTCAGTAGTCTCAGGAGACAAAAGAAGTATATATTGTCTTAGCCAGAAATTATGGGGTTTTTTTGCATTGTGTGTGTATATATATATAAGAATACCCTGGAAAGTGATAACTGAAATGGCTCTATGATCAAATGATGAGAAATCCACACATGCTCAGATTTATCAAACAGAACTTATACACTCTAACTTCCCAAGAAACCATTTAAAGTCTCAAATAAAGCCTTTCAGCTTGCAGCAATTATTCAACCACAGGAAGATTAATTCTGAATTTTGTTCCCCCAGGAAGGAAACAATGTTTATTCTGTCCTGATCACAGATCATTAATATAGTTGATGAATTGTCTGTGCCTCAGTCAAGTGCAATGAGCTCCATTTAAAGGAGACTCAGATCAATACGATTTAACGTTAGTTAATGTTTGAAAGATAGTATTTCCCAAGAATTGACATAGCTTGTTAATAATCACCACCTTTAGCTTTTTCTAAATCCATTTGAGAATAATGCATTGTAAATGTTCTCCACAGTAAAAAACAGAAATTAAAGAGAAAATCATCACCAAGTTAGTAAAAATTAGTGTCATGAGAACTTAGGAATATACTCCAAAAAGTACTTATATAATGTTGAATGTACTCCAAGACTTTTTTTTTTTAGTAAAATGCTAAAGAGATATTACATTGTAAAACATTCACTCTGTAATTGTTTACACTTAGATGCTTCATTATCAAGCAGTCTTATGGCAATCTCATTCTTTGGCTTGCTATGAGAGAAGCTCTTGCCTATAATTTCTAACATCGGTTTTTTGTTTCATGCTAAATCCCACCAGCTCTCTGCAGTGCTGAGAGTACATTACCTAGTGCGACTCTGGCTGCAGATGCGTCATAGTTGATCCAAAAAGACACCCAGGACAGAATTGTAATCAGTGTGGAAGGCATGTAGGTTTGCAAAATGAAATAACCAATGTTTCTCTTTAGACGAAAACTCAGTGACAGTCGTGGATATGCCCCTGAGTTGAAAAAAAAAAACAGAAAGAAAAAAAAATCAGATCATCATTTGATTGAAACCATCTTCTTTTTTTTTCATAGTGCCCCTAGTTCATTTTGGGGGAAACATCCTCACCAGTTGTGAACTCCACCTTCTTGGACACCATCTTGTAGTCAACAATTGAAAACTGAGGAAGCTCTATTTTATTAACTCCAGTGACTGCTCCCTCTCCTCCATTCCAGTAAAACTCAATGTCGTCAGTGGTATAGCCATCTGAAACCAAGAAATTCAGCATAGTTAAATAGAATTCAATTGGTCTAAAAATTCATTTTGAAGACTACGAGCTGAAGAGAAAATTCCCAGCAAGTCATGGTAAGATGACAGTGCTTTAAAACAGGATGCCTTGTAGGTTTCATGATGAGTGCTATTTATTTCTGATGGGTTGTTTGTGGCTGCATTGTGAAGATTGATGCATTGCGCTTTAGTGGACATAAGCTCTGTGATGGATCATTCAGTGATATGTGGTATCACTGCTGAATGTTTATTCTCCTTGGGTCTACCAATGGGCATTCTTTGGTTAGATTAGGAGATGGCTAGATTTCAGGTTCCTAGACATAGATTTTTCACTTGCATCGTTTAACAAGTCTAATAATAATTGAGCACACATTTGTTAAAAAGGAAACAGAAAGAGTAAAAAATGAAGTATAACGAAAGACCAAATTTATACATACCTATTAAATGAATGAGACATTTAAAAAAGAAACATACATTTCTTTTAAACCAGGCAAATTTCTATTCATATATTCTGATTATTGCTAATATATAGGTGAACATTTTTGAGAACTCTATGACTTCTTGATAATAATTTTATATCTTAATACTCGTGAGGGTGAGCTTTAGTTAATGTAAGGGGAATGTGCAGAGGATTATAGGTTGCAGGAGAAGGGCCCACGCTGAGGTTGATTCTTTCCCCCTTCCACTTCTGCTCCCACTTGCCAGTGGTCTAGCTGGGTTTTGGTCATGCTTAAGAGTAACTTGCACAAAAACAAGGTATTTTTATGTATATACTTAAAATCTAAAAATCATTTAAGTCACATAGAAGGCTATATTTATCTCTTTCTACTTGCTAGAGACAAAGAAGATCTATGTTTATTTTCTATTTGTAGTCATCTCCAATAAAAAAGCATTACATCTTTTTCCTTTAGAATTACTAGGGCTTGTTTTTCAAAGGTATAATGTAGTAAACATTATACTGATTTACTTTTGATTAAAGCCAGTAAAATATTTTCAAGAGATAAAAAAGAAAATATTTAAAATTTAGAAGTGAAATGCTAAGACACCATCAACATATCACTGCAAGACTGGAAGTAAATTTAAGCTATTCTTCCTCCTTTTTTTTTTTGAGGGAAAAAACCTGTTTTAACTTTATTGCTTTTGACATTTCTAATTTCTCTTCAAAAAAACTCTTTTAAAATTCTTATCCCTAAACTCATTGAACTCATTACTGTTTTATGTTTGTTATTTTTGCCACTCTATAGAGATTATTATTTGCTGTAATTTTTATTTTATTTTATTTTATTTCTCTTTAAACAACTAAACCTCTCTTTATTGGGTGATCTTCCATATTCAGTAATCCATGTTACAATGACCCAACTGTGTACATAGAAATAGAAGATATATACTTTTAGCTATAACTCCCAGTGTCCGAGAGGCTATAGAGTGAGCTACATGGGACTTATTAGCACATCAGGGATTTAAACCAACTTTAGGTATGGGTCAGTAAGACTGTGATTCTTCACATCTTTTTGAGAACCTGATATAAAATTCTGAACTCAATATAATAAAAAGACAAGCCACAGGCTGGGAGAAAATATTTGCAAAAGACACATCTGATAAAGGACTGTTATCCAGTTCTTAAAACTCAATAATAAGAAAACAAACAACCCAATTAAAAAATGGGTCAAAGATCTTGACAGGTACCTCACCAAAGAAGATATACAGATGGCAAATAAGTGTATGAAAAATGCTCCACATTATAAATTATGAGAGAAATGCAAATTAAAACAATAACAAGGTACCAGTACACAACTATTAGTATGGTAAAAATCTGGAACACTGACAACACCAAATGCTGACGAGCATGTAGAGCAACAGGAACTCTCATTCATTGCTGCTGGGAACACAAAATGCAGCCACTTTGCAGTTTCTTACACATATCAAACATTCTTTTACCACATGATTCAGTAGTTGTGCTCCTTGGTATTTACCCAAAAGAGTTGAAAACTTATGTCTAGAGAAAGACCTGCATATAGATGTTTACAGAAGCTTCATTCATACTTGCAAAAACTTTGAAGTAACAATTCAGTAATGAAAATGAGTTATCAATCCATGAAAAGACATATAAGTGGAAACTTAAAGGCGTATTACTAAGTGAAAGAAGCCAATCTGAAAAGGCTGCATACTGTATGATTCTAACTATACGACATTCCAGAAAAGGCAAAACTATGGAAACAGTAAAATGATCAAAAGCAAACAAGGAACAAACAAACAAAATAACTGCAGAGTATAATAACATTATAGGTAAGGGATAATTTTCTCCACATATAAATAGCTTGTACAAACCAAAAAAGAAAAGACCCAAAAACCTAATAACAAAATGGGAAAAAGATGTGAGTAGACAGTTCATTGAAACGGAAAAATGCCCAACTTCAATCATAATAAGAGAAATGTAAATTAAAATTAAAACTAAGTCAAGATACCATTGTCTTGCCTTATAACTTTGCAGAAATCCACAAACTGGTAAGGCATTATGTTACTGAGCCTGTGGGGAAGCAGATACTCTCATATACTGCTGGTGAGAGTGTAATTTGGTATAACTCATATGGAATACACTTTCGCTTTATCTATCAAAGATATAACTGTATATACCTTTTTTTTTTTTAAGATTTTTTTTTTTATTGGGCAATTGGGGGATGGGAACAGTGCTGGGGAGTTGGGGGAACGGGAACAGACAAGTTGCTGTCCTTTTGTTCTTCAGTCTAGTTGTGGAGGACGTTGCTTCACTGGCCCAAGTTGGCACCATCGTTGCGCTCTTCCTGGGTGAGGCAGATCAGTCGCCGGCTTCTGGATGGCCGCTCACGGCGGCTGCTGGCCGCTCACACTGGCTGCTGGCCGCTCACACTGGTTGCTGGCCACTCACACTGGCTGCTGGCTACACATGGTAGCCCATGGCAACCCACTGCAGCAGGGGCTGCAGCCTAGCCGTCACCAGAGAGTCACGGCAGCCCAGCTCCAGGTTGAGCTGTTTGTTCAGCATCTTAGCTGTAGAGGGCAGTGTCACTGGCCCTCATATGTGGCATCCGAACCGGGGTCCTCTGGCGTCCCAAGCCAGTTCTTAACCATCACGCCACTCTGCTGGCCCTGTATATACCTTTTGATCCAGCAATTCCTATTCCAGAAATTTGTCCTATGGATTGAATGGCATAATTGTGAAGAGTGTCGCATAGGATTACCCATTATAGCACTGTTCTAATTGCAAATATTTGAAGCAACATAAATGCCCTCAATAGAGGAGTGGTTAACTAAATTATGGCACCTTAGTGTACTATTAGAAAGAGCCGAAAAAAAACCAAAGAAGAATGAGAAAGTTTTTACATATAATATAAAAAATTCTCCAAAATTATTTTTAATTAAAAAAGCAAAGTTCAGAACAATTGTGTTTACAACATGCTAACATGTGCCTAAAAAACATGGGAAAAGCAAAAATATATTTGCATGTACTTGTATATGTATTAAAAACTCTGAGCGTTAGTTTATAATCTATAAACTAACAATTATGTATTTTGTGGGGGGGGGTCCAAGTAGATGGTTGATAGGGTTAGAAGGGAAATTTTTACTATATACATCTTTAAAATATTTTTTGATTTTTGAATCGTGTAAATATATGAACAAATCAAAACATTAAATTAAAAACAAGAAAATCCTAGAATCCTGTATATTTTCCACATGTGAGCAATAAGACTTGGAAAAGATATAGAATGGGGTTTAGTCAGGAAAAATTTACCAGCACAGACATAGTGGAGCACACATCTCCCCAAATTCTCATTATCCCACAGTTTACTCCCATCAGAGGTAGACTGAGTGCACGGTAGCCAATTTTTCGGTAGAGACTAGCCCTGCCTTGTCATGCTGCACTTTTGATACGATTAGATGGACATTTGTATGATTGTAGCTGTGTAGCAATAGGAAGTCCTGGTGGAGCAGGCGGGCTGGTCAGAAAGGCATAGCTTTAGGAAGTCGGCAGCTGGGACCAGCCTCTGCCTCTGTTCAGTTAACGCAGACCTGCTGAGTCAGCTCTCTGCCGGGAAAAGGAAATGAACCTCCAGCATCACCCAGGCCTGTTTCTCCTCAAAACCATAACAGCGCCTTTCTATCAACACAAAATCAGGTCAGTTAAAAAATTCACAGTGTCCATGAGATAGCAACAAACCAATTGTCCTGGAAGAAGAAGTGCTGATGCCAGGCCTGGGGAAATTTCTCCCAAGGACCTTTTGTATACGATGAAAAATGCTTCATTAGGTAGATGGCATGAGAAGCCAGCCTTTTCAAAAAGATAGATGAAAACAAAACAAGTACAGTTTAGTTTAAAAAAATCCTTTCAGGAGCCAAGACAATATATCTCACATATAAGGTTCTCTTCTCGTCTGACTTTATCTGAGTGTGGGATTTAGACTAGCCTACTGAATACCCTTTGCTCACCTTTATAGGAGGCTGGTGTGGTATTTCATTTAGGCAGGCTCTTGTTAGGCTCCCCACGTTTCACAAACACATAGCTGTCCTATTTCAAGCTAGACTTCACATAATTTTGCTTTTAGTTGGCAACATAGACCATTCGAACTATAAGTATTTGTTAGTGGAGAAGTTCTTTTTTTTAGCTGAGCCATCCTGCTACCTATTGGCAGCTTAGCGGCTGCTCAGCTCGGGCTGGCCTCGAACCGCTGTTGCTCAGAGCTCAAACTCTTGAGCGAGCTCTTAACCAACTGAGCCATTCGGCCGGCCCTGTTGGAGAAGTTCTTAAACCCAGTATCTAGTTACTCTCTGTGGAGGGAAACAATGTTTGTAGACCAAAACCTGAACATGAACCTTTGCCCTTGTCCCAGTTTGGGGCTGGATTCACCTACAGCTTGTGACTTCATTACACTCCTGTCATTAGCTTCCTGGCCCTGGGTGTCCCATTTCTCGTAGGCAGTAAAAACAGGGCCAACAGAACACAGCTTCCATATTAGCTTCTTGTTGCCCAGGAGAGGCACCCGCTTGCTCACTTCCCCTTCCTGAGTGCTCTAACATGAGGTCTTTGCTGATCCTCCTCCCCTGTCATAAACCTCCCACCTTCCTAGCTATCCATCAGGACCCCTGCTGAAGCACAGAACACCACCACCTCTAAGCTGGTGAGGCCAGTCAATGGAAACTATATTAAAGATTCCAGGAGACATGTTTTGAGTGTCTACTACGTGTCAAGCACCATTCTAGGCACTGAGGATCTACTGTGGGTCAGTTCCTGCTTTTCAGGATCTCATGGTCTAACAGCAGTCTCAGACAATCGTCAGCCTGAGGGAGTCAGAGATGGATTTTCAGAAGATTTGTCCAGATGGTTGGAGCAGTCCAGCCTGGCAGAGGGAATAATATGTAGCATGAATAGCATATAGAGGGAATAACATAAGGGTAGGATAATGTCAGTGGGAAACTGATTTACTTCATAAAGTTTACTCAGTAAGGAACTTAATTTCAGCAAGAAAACTGAAATTTACAGGGCAAAGTTGAACATATACAAACACTATAACATCCTCAAAGACTGCAGTATGCAAAGGCAAAACGAGGCTGAGAAGACTAACGTGATTAGGTAGCCATGGCTGAGAGTAGGAAGTGTAGATGATACCCAAGGCCACTTGTCACAGTCTTGATCCCAATTGACTTTGGTCACTTCAACAATGTGCTCGTCTTGAACAAAGCATAGAACCATGTTCGCGTTTACTTGGCTTATTTGTATTTTTCTCACTAGGCTCTGAGTTCCTTGAGGCCAGAGACTGTTTCTCATTCCTTTTTGTACCTCAGTGTCCAGCCTACGTACCCAGTTCCTATCATATAATCAATATCCAAAATCCTTTATAGAATATTGCATTCTTGCTTCTCATCATCAGGACTCCTGGCTTTGTGTTACCAACCTTAACTTGACAACCAGGCACTAACTGTACATGTCTCCACCCATTCAATGAATGGATAATTATTGAGTGCTGCCTATGTGCCGGATGGTGAAAAAGTACTGGGATGGTAGTGGAGAATAAAACTGATACAGTTCTTGTCCTCTTGAAGCTTGCAAATGTCATCTAAAATGGGATACATTTCAAAACAAATCTTATTCTGTAACAGGTCCTGTGTGGATTGTCTTCTTTTAGAGTGTAAAAGATAAAAACTACATTTCCCAGATTTCCTTGCAACTGAGGGTGTAGCTATGATTTAGATTCTCTGGATTAGATGGAATTAAGTGATGTCAGAGGTGTGCGTGAGGCACTCATTTTGTTGGTGCAACTCAGGAATTCTGGTTTTAGCTTTTGAGGTCCTCCAGTCAATGTGGTGGTAGGAGCTCCCTGAACCCCAGGCTCCTGATTGTGGTGGAGCCCTTGGTTGCCTTGGAGGCCCAGTCTGCACTGTGGTTCTGGGAGTCTTTTCTAGTGGCCCCGCCTAGAGCCTCCAACTTCCATCTTTTAATTTTGTAAGCACGGCTTCTCTATATTAAATCTCTTCCTGCTTATACTAGCCAAATGGGCTTCTGCTAGTGGCAACAGAAACTGGATTGATACACACTCTATTCTAAGGAAGAATGATTTGCTCTAGGTTTGGGATTACTAGAGTTTTGCATTAAAACCTCTGTTGTGGCTTGTGCCAGCCACTCGTCTGATGCTTCCTGCTTTCTCATCTCTTGCTTTCTATACACTGCTCTGTACTGCTGGGGCTGGGCTCCCTCTGGCCTTCTGTTAGATGCTGCCCTTCAGAAGAACTGGCTGAAGATTAGAAGGTGGGAGAAGGACGGATGGCTCTTGATTCTGGCTCTGGCAGTGTGGTGGTGCCGCAGGGGCTTGTGATTGCCTACAGGGCAGTGGGGTGAGTCCAGGCTCACAGCTAAAGAAGTGGCAACTCCACAAACATCTAGAATAGCATTTCTAGTAGGATGGCAGCAGTTTCAGGCTTGTGGGCTCTAGCACAGGCTGTTAGCAGCTCCTGGCTTTTGCTCTTTTAGCACCCTTTTCTCTTTCTCCCTTTTGCTTTTCCAGCCCTTCCTATTTTGTAACTAATTCTATTAAATTTTCTTTTAGAAAACCTTCAGTGGTTTCTGCTTTCTTGATGGGATCCTGTCAATTACACAGTACACCTTATAAGGCAAATATTTCATCTGTATACAGAACTCTGTGTTTACCTCTGCCTTTTGTCTCCTCCAGTCCTCATTATATTATGTTTGAAGGCAAGGACCTTTTTTAATTCCCTTTTAAAAAAGATTCCTGATGCCAAGAACAGACTCTGTCTACAATAAGTATCCTGTGCATCTTTTTGAACAAATGAATTAGTATTATTTGCTGCTTAGAGTTCTAAATTTATTGTCCCAAATCAGTAGCCTGATACAGGTAACTTATTTGGTAACATTCTTGAGCTGGATTTACTCCTGGATTAAGATGATTCTGCTCACAGGGCCTTACAGGTGGGTCTGGGCACCAAGGAAATGGAAGAAACTGCTTCTTAATTTTAGGCTTACTGAGTAACTAGGTGATAAATTACAACCTCAAGCTGGTTTTTGAATGATAGGATTCTAGGGGTGAAACATGGAAGTAACAATTACAGTTGAGAGTCCAGAGGTGCCGTTTGGAGTTGAGAGAGAAGAAGGCAGTGGGTGAACCAAAGCAGCAACTCTCACTGCCTCCTGCTTCTAAAGAGCAGCAGGACATGGACAATACAAGAGTTGGAATATGGCTATTGATCAATACAAATTTTAATAGTATTTAATAGTTTATATGGTCAATGGTCTGGGTGTATATATCCAAGCTCACTCGCACTTTGTTTAACTAAAACCAGTTAGGCTTAGTGTTCAAGGCACTGAGATAATTATGGATGATTTGGGAGAAAAAGAATGCTCACTCCATTTCAGGGAGAAGATTGAGTTCTCCCGGGAACAATAATGGCAGCTGGATCCAAAGGAAAGAATAGAGGCCTAGAAATACCTGTTATTCAAAGGTTACACAAAAACATTTGCTACAGAGAGAGAACATCAATTTACTCACACCTAAACAACCTATTTACCAAAGGTTTTCCTTTATGAACCAGTGACTTCACACAGTGTCTCAAAGCCCAAACTCTTGGATACCGAGGATGTTGTTTCCTAGCAACAATAACTACATAGAAGCTCTCAGATTTTCCTCTCAGCCCCTGGGGACTTCTTAGTGGTGCAGAAAGTACAGATAAAATTAAGTTGATGTCAATGGATAAAGATGCGTGGAGCTTGTACAAATGCAGAAGTATGTGGATGTTAGTGTTCCTCTTTGCTATTTGAAACACTTTATTTTGGATGCATTTTCTAGTTTGGAAATAAAAATTACTCCCCACTGTGCTTAATAGAGCTAGAAGGATGGTCTAAGATCGTACTTAACGGGGTTTTAGATAATGTGAAACTTTATGTAATAAATGTAATATTTATGTAATAAATGTAATAATGTAATAATTATTATGTAATAATGTAATCCATGAGTAAGTGAGTAAGTGGGCCTAAGTAAATGTACTTCTCTTTGTGGAGCAACCAACCATAGCCTCCTCTCCAGTTTCATGGTGTGGGGCTTGATTGGCTTAGGCCAATCCTTAAAATATCATCACCTTTGCTGGTGGTGACTGGCTCAGTTTTAAACAATAGCCCAGGTCTAAGACAACTGGTTCATAGCAGTCCGCTGGCCAAATTAATTTCTCTGAAATAGGCTTGTGACCCAAGTTGGTCCATCCTAGACAAACCTCGGTCTTTTGTTCAATAGTTGAAGGAGAGAAAATTTTCTTCTCTCTCTTAGCTGTTGGAAAAGAAGAAACACTGAGCGGAGAGTGGCTGGTCCAGTTATAGGAGCGAATGTTTCCTTCCTGTTTACATCAGTCATTTCTAGCACCAAATTGAAGCCACACTTGTGATCAGCATTTCAACTGTGGTTAGAAAATAAACTACTGAAATAAATTTAGTAGTCTGTCACTTGCCAGTTCCTCTGACTCCTTCCACATGAGGGCAGAAATATTAAGAATTATTAATATTTATGTTCCTGTAGCTGTGTAGATCCTTTCCATGAAAAGGTGATTAGATATTTGTAATTATGCATCTCAGCAGCAGATTAGAATGCCAACTGTGTCTAATCCTTCCAGTGGCTCCAAATCTGTCATAACATTTATTCAAAAGGTTACTGTGGATTCCTTTATCACCCATATCTCTATCTCCATGACATCCTAAGAAAGCAACAAAGCAAACCAAGGAAGCCAGATTTTTAAACCATTCTCACAGTATTAAGCACACATCTATGCAGCAATCCACTTGTTTGATTCCTACCTGACAAGCCACCATTTGAGTGGCCATCTAGTCTCTAGAGATAGCCATCTCACTACTTCCTCAGTCAGCTCAAGAGTTAATTAGATTGTAGGTAACCGTTAGAAAAGATGTCCTTATTATAAGTAAAAATTCACCTTCTTGGAGAGCATTCACCATCCAATCCTTGTCTACCCCCTGTGCTAATAATAGAAGACAAACCCAGTACTTTTCTACATGACAGCGCCTCCCATTTTTGAGGACACCTCCCATGATCCCTTTCAGTTTTTCCTTTTCCAGGCTCTGTCCTTTCCCAGGATACCTGCAGTATCTATGAAGCTCTTCTCTGATCAGTAGTTTCCAGTTTGCTTATATGATCCTTGAAGCGTGGAGTCCCAAACTGAGAGGTAGCCATGTCTATCTTATCTCTTGTACCTGAGTTCTCTTGCTCCTTTCCCTCTGTTGACTCACTCCCAAGGTTAACCCTGCTTGGGTCATTGAGCCACTCTTGACTGATGTAGGAATTAAGCAGCAGCCTGTTGCAATTACATCATGTCCTTCAGGTTTGGAATCTTAGAGCCCAGGCATGTCTCCTAGTTTTTAAAGCATGCCCTGAGGGTCTCTCTTATTTCCAGCCAGACCTAGGACCTGATGCACCAGGAAGAAAGTCTCACATTTCCCCCCACTCCAGTTAAGTCTCAGTTTCCCTGGGGTTGGCCAATATGTAACATCTTCGAATGAGTTTTCTAGAGTCATGCTCCTTCATATCTGATTGCTTAATACTGCCTCGTCCATAATCTTGGCCTATACGACTAGATCATTACCCACTTAAAGACTTTTAGACCCCAGGCACTTTTGCTTTTGGAGACACCTTTTCAGAGTATATTAAATACATTGAAATGCATTTACATCCCATGTTCAATATAATTTACATGTCACTATAAAAACATTGGGTTGCTGCTGACTTGATAACATAACGTTATATTAGTTTTAATATTGTAATTTTCTTGATGTATTTTGGAGCCAACAAATGTTTAGGCCCCTGAGAAACTCGTAGCATGTAGACACGTTGCCTATATTAATGGCGCTTGATGGCAAAATGGTCTGGCTGGACCTCAGGTAACAACAGGGCTTTAGTGCACTGCCTAAGATTTCCTTCCAAGCTTTCTTTACTTGGAATACATCCAGTTCCTCTTAAATTTCCCACTAGTGGGAATTCTACTGCCATCATCAGATTTCCTGACCCTGAATGTGGCCTATCCTGACTTCTAAATTAGCCAGCCATCTGAAATTTCTCAAGATCACATTGCGGACCGGGCTGGACTGTAGGCACTAGCTATCCCCTTGGGTGGTCCAGGTGTCCACTCTGATCCTCTGTCTGACCCTGCTCTGTTCTTCTCTACCATTTTTCTGTCCCCATGCTGATAGTATGATTTTTACATGCTTGATGTCAGGCCTGTTCCACTCATCACATTCTTGGTGTGGGTGGCTAGCAAAGATCAGGACTTTTCTTATTCTAGTCACTGGTTTTCTATTAAAGCAGCACAAGTTCAAGTGAGCTTTTTGACAGTCACATTAAATTTTTTTTCCTTTGGACTCAAATATAGGATCTAATATTGCCCCATTAAATTTTATCTAATTCAATTTGACTCACTGCTCTAGCCTGTTGAGTTTTTTCTTTTTTTGATCCTTATTTGCTCACCCGCTTAGTTTCATGTTATCTTCAAATTTGATAAACATGCCTTTTATCATTATTCTCTTGATTGATACAAATGCGGAATGGCAGAGACAAAGGCAGAGCCCTGTAACTCTCTTTGCAGTATCCCTGTAGGTTGATTTCAAACATCTTTAATCAGCATTTTGCAGAGTGGCACCATCATTTATCCATTTAACATTTGCCTAATTGGTTTAGCCTGTATCCCTGTATTTATCATATTTTCCCGAGTCACTGATTTTGCCATCCTACCAAATAAGAAAGTGAGCTCTGTTTTGTCATGTGTTTAGAGAAATCAAGCTGCCGCCACAGATTACTGATTCCCCTGCTATGGGATCCAGGGCTAGAATCTTGCCTGGACTCAATCTCATCAGCCTAAGTGTCTTAGAATTTACCATTCTCACCTTCTGGAGCAATGGGATGGCATATTCTATTCTGTCAACACCAATATCCATTTGTACTCATTTAACTCTTTAGGCTCATGATAATCACCTTTCCTTTAAGAAAATGCTAATGGAGCTATATTGCATTAATATATGTAGGTGCATATATTTTAGGGAAATTATTGGTCACTGATAAGAATCCACATTGCTTGATGCCCCAAATCAGTGATGGAGTGAAAGATAATCACACCTGGAAACACTAAAATCTTATTATTAAAACTCTTGTACGTTTATTACCAATTACATTTTCTGAAAACAAACAGCCATCAGCTATCTACATTTTGTTTGTCTTAATAGTCAAAGAAGAGGAGAATTTATGTCTCAGAAAAAAATCCTTACCCATCTCTCTCCACTTTATATTAATAATCATGGAGTAGATTTTTCGGGGATATGTATGGTCAAATTTTCTTTTATAGTCTTGAAACCCTATTATACTGTTTATTCATTTAATGAACATCCAAACTCCTTGTACCCTTCCTCCTTAAAAAGTATAATAACTTGGGCAAAAGATGGAAATAAATTGTGGCTGTTAAATCATGTTTCTAAGTTCTTCCAAGATCTGGCTACATCTTCCTCAAAAAGGGGAATTTCACCATACTAAAACCAAATAAAACATGTACTCTTTACAAAGGTTGGTGAGAAATCTCTGTCCCAAAACTGAGAGAGACGTTTGCTTAATATTGCTATCATGGGATGGAGAGGGCCTTGTTTGTTCAACTCACCTCAAATGAGTTCTTGGAGTTATTGTGATTGAATGCAATTTTTGCCAGTAATTTCTGCACTAGATAAAAAAGGAAGATCAAAACCCCTCTCTACTCTGAAACCGTTGTTTGGTTGTGGGCGAAGTCCTTTATGCCTTTACTGTACTCCCTAAGCGGTGGAGAGACCACATTCAACTTGAACATATGAACAAAGAATTAACTCCATAAGCAGAGAATCTAATCTAGTGTGTCAATATCAGAATGCCATTTCAGATTGTTTTAAAATCCGATTTAAGACTGCATAGTGTTTAAGAATGCCTGATCTATTTGGCATCCTTAAAGGTGTGTATCATTGTTTTATTTAAAAGAATAAAAAACAAAGTCAGGCCTAGTCTAGAGAAGGGTCACCTCTGATTTTGACAAGCACCTAATACACCATATGTGGTTTTATTGTCTAAAGTGTAAACTACCTTTGAGGATAAATAAGATCATGAACAAGTAAAGCAGAAACCAAAACAATTATCCAACTAATTCAAATACGGTATTACATTAACCTTCCTGCTCTGGCAATGTTATTATTGGCCTGAAACCATGGGGTAATAGTTTAGGTGATAACCGCAGTTATCTAATTTAATTTTTAAAATTAGTTTGAGGTGTACAAAACAGCGGCCATAGTTGTACTTTTTACCCATCACAAAGTGACAGCCCCCCTGCCTAATCCACCATCTAATTTAATTTTAATGACCACTTTGTATCTGAAATGTGAAAAATTATTCATAATATCTTTATGGTATTTTTATCTGAAGAGTCATATGCATTCTAGTTTTATTGCTTGTGAATCCACCCCTGAGTAGTTACGGAGTTTTGTTTTATTTTATTTAAGTTTTTGTTTTTTCTTTTTTTGAGGGGAGGGTCAGTTTTCAATGAGAAATTCTGATGATAATAAATGATTTGTCAATAAAACATGTTTAGGGGACTGTATTAACATTTTTTAAAAAGCCACCCAAACCAGTCATGGTAAAACTTTGACAATATGCTTTAAGGGAAAAAAGTATAAAAGTGTGTGTGCATGTGTACATATAACAAAGAATATATATGAAAATAGTTAATAGTGATTATCTCTGAATGTTAGAATTATAAGTGATTTTTTTATTCCAAATATTTTATGTGGTGAACATGTAATGCTTTTAAAAATAAAACCTCAGTGGTGAACACATAATGCAATACATATATGATGTACTATAGAAATGTACACTTGAAACCCCAATAAGTTATTTTTATGTTCTAAAATTGCCCAAATATATTTTGGAAGAATCAACTTCAAATCTGTGAAAATTATTTAAATAACCTGTAGAGGGCACTCAAGACCTTCCAGATTCACAGGCAGAGACATGATATGGTCTGAAAATTGTATTCCTTTCAGTTGCAGGAGTTTTAGATTTTTCGTGACTATTGGGTTGTTGGAAAAGTCATGACGTATTTTTTCTCTGTTTTCGTTGCAAAAATGTGTCATGACTTTTCCGACAACCCAATATTTTAGCTTTGGATCACTGATTCTCACAAGGTTTTACTTTAAAATTTATTTATGTTAAATGACGCTAGAACAATTGTGATTAATATACCTTATCACAAATTCAGATTTTCAGCTAGAAATATCTGTTTAAATACATACAACTCTAATTGATTGCTAAGTAACTATAAAAAAATCACCAGTTTTGTTATGTTTAATGCTTAAGTTATAACCTTTTCAATAACATCTTGAAAAGACTATCTATGCTCTTTTAGCTATGTGCAGTACCTGATATGGATTTTCAGTTCTGATTATGCAGCTGGCAGTAATAAAATACACTAAATTAAAAATCACCATTCTTTCAGGTCAGAGTTTATTTTCAATTTTTACTGACTTATTTGCCTAGTTCCTGATTTTTTTTTTTAGGTGTAGTGTACGTTTTTTAGTCTCAGATCCCTTATTCACTCACACTCAGATGACATTTATTGAGACCTACTCAATTCATTTTCTAAACCTGGTGCCTTCCCTATTTGTGGATACAGAATTATGTAGTCCTTGCTCTGGATTTTCACAGATATATTGCACACAATCTGTAATAATGATACAGTAGCTAGCTCTTGTATTAAAAAAAAAGGTGGATGTTATTTCCCAGCAAGATAGATTTCTCTGGCAGCTCTCAACCATCTTCAAATATCCCATGTTTTTTGGCTTCCCTCTATGATCAGGTTCAACAGCCTTAGCAAATATGGCTTCATATTTTGTGGCTCGCAAACGATTATACGGTCTCGTATAATTTCTTGGCCTTTGAAATCCATGTGAATAGAGGATCACAGAGCTGACAGTTCACAGTTGCTTGTATCTATAGCTTATCTGCACTCATTTCCAAGTGCTAGATTGGTGTCACAAAGGTTACTGTGGTAGGCATGTTGGGCACGTTAATATCTGTGTTTTAAAAATTGCATTGTGTCTGGGCATGACAAAAAAGAACCACTATCCAATTATTATTGGTTTTGCTGGAATTGATTTTTCACTCCATGTAATTTGGCAGTTACATTGATGAAACATGTGCCTTGCTGCCATTTTATTTATGTTGAGGGCTTTACTTACGATGTCCATGAAATAGGGAGACAAACATCAATTTATCTTTGAAGCTGCTTGGTGTAGAAGTTTGGGAACAGCAGTTATAAAAGGGCATTTGCTCTCTAGTTATTGCCTGATATCTAGTCATTGCCCTCTATTAGACTGGGGAAGAAAGACAATGATTATCATTTTCATTTTTCAGAAGGGGAAAATGAAAGTACAGATTTTCACGACCTGATTGGGAAAGCCAAATACTTCCAAGTTTCCATCTGTGGAAAAGGGTCTAATAATCTGTGCTATCTGACTCATAGGGAAGATAAAAAAAGATCGTTTTGCAAAGTTACAGCTACAGAATGCTTCCTAGAAGCAATCCATCATCAAAATACTTAGAAGAATTACATAGGCACCACATGTTGCTTCAGGATGGGTCTATAGCAGTGATTCTGGGCTCAGGGGTGGTTTTCCCCACCCAGGAACATTTTGGCAACATCTGGAGACATTTCTGGTCATCACAACCTTAGAACGCTTGCTGCTAGTGTCTTGTGGGTCGAGGCCAGGGATAATGCTAAACGTCCTACAATGATCAGGGCAGCAATATTCCACAAGAATATCCAGCCCCAAATGTCAACAGTGCTGAGATTGAGAAACCCTGGCCAACAGCTACAAAATGCTCTGGCTGATAGACGGGCTCATACTGAAACTGTACTGGTGATGTGGCAAGTAGTGTGTTATGGTACCTAGATCTCATTTTAAGCAGAGGGAACTTTTGGGAAAGGAAGATATAGAATGTTTTATAATCAAATTGTAAATAGAATTTTTTCATTTATAATGCTAGGGCTTCATCCTCACCTCTGGCCTAGACAATAAGACTGTGGTCACACTATCGGGGGTGAGTATAGGGACAAGGGACCATTGGGGACGCTGAATAATAAGCATGGAAAATGTTTGGCTCTTTGGTTTGAAAGATGCTGGCCTGAAAGTCAGATAGAAGGATATCTACACATGCAAACTTTCAGATTTCTCTTTGTCCTGAACTCCCACACACATACACTCATTAAAGGCACTTCAAGGAAGGTGGGGGTGGGGGTGGTAAGAGAGGTAGAGAGGAAAGAGTTAGATGTGAATTTGGGAAGCTCTGTGTTGGCCTCTTCCCCTTTAAGCTGGGTTCTGGGGTTGGGGTACGATGCTAGATGACCTCTTAAAGCTTTGGATATGAATGGAGTCTACGCCTTATGCCGAAGGCAAGCAAGACTCGAAGAGAAGGCTTTCCATTCTACCATTTGGGAAAACAGGCAGTGTGCTCTTCTTTAAGGCTGCAGAGTGCCAGAGACAAGTCCATCTGAGTTTGTTGTGGTTTCATAACAGTGAGGGGAGATTTCAGAAGGTCTCTGTTTGTGGACTTGTGCTGGGAGAGATCTCGTGGTCCTCTAAGAGATCTCAGGGTTACCTCACTGGAAAAATGCAGCAGGCACAGGGATCAGACAAAGACCTAGTTGAGTCCTGGGCACATTACTAGTGGTAGAGAGTTGAGTGGGAGCTGAGTCAGCACCCACAGAAGGTCCAGTCGCCATTGGAATGAGACCCGGTTTCACCTGTGCTGAGCCCCAAAGAGTACAAGTTACCACTGAAGTAACCTGAGGCCAGTCAGAGGCCCACGGCCCAACAGGCTGAGCATGAGAGGTGGTCACCCACTCCCCAACCCCCTGAAGTGACATGTCTGTAAGCACCTCCAGAGCTTAGAATCAACCCCAGGGGGAGAAGTGTCACAACTGAAGTATGAATTGACTGAGGAATATCTCCTGTGTTCTCCTGGTAGCATTTACCCTGGTGCCTTCTGAGCTTACTGTCAATGCCAGGGGTAAGAACAGGAAGATAAAAACAACCCTGGTGTTACTGTATTTACATCTGAAGTGTCTGAGAAATTAATTGCTGAATTTAAGAGTATATTTGGAAGTTATTAGATTGAGCCATACAGCCTACAATTAAATTAAATTGTAGAAAATAAAGAACACATTTTAACACATTTTAATTTATAGACTGAAATTATTACCCATTTTAAGCTGTATCTATGAGAAAAAAGTACAGTGATCATGAAGTCTAGCCTCACACCCAATCTCCATAGAATATACAAGGGCCATATTAGAGTTCTATCAAGAAAATATACAGTTAGATTAAAACAACATGTTTGGAGCTTTAAGAGTAGATTGAACTACTTTTTCTCCCCAAAGAATTTCCATTTTGACCTTTATCAATTTCCAGAAGTTTATGATACTAAAACATGGATTTTTAAATAAAATAATACTGTTATTATTTTCAGATTTTTCAGAGATAATTTGGTTTAAGCCACATATGGCTGACCAAAGAACCCTGGAAGTGAAGATAATTCTTGCTGGCAATTTATCTAAGATTGGTTTGGAGTAGCCACTTCTGGTTATTAATCTTCATTTCAAAATGAAGATTTTTGGCTAGGTTACTTTTCTAAAGCATAGAGCAGTCAATGTTCCTGAGGATTCTTTATTTCCTATCAATATTTGTCCTTGAAACCTTACTTCTTGGCTAGTTCTTCCCTGCTGAAGGCTACCTTTTACTAAAAGGCTACTCAGCAGACAGCTGCGTTGACATCCGGTTTGATGTACCATACAGTGAGTCCTTTAATTCTGAGGCAAGTAATACGTATCACCACAAGAAATTCCCGAGAAGTAACATAAATATATGTGTAGCAAGTTAGAAATTCTGCTCTAGAATATGTCCTGGAAATAAATAGTAGTGATTAAATAAAGACCCTATATCAAAATCATCCATGTCCTCTGTGATCATAATTATAGCTGTCATTGATTCAGTGTCATTTATGGGTCAGGTCTAGCACTAGACATTTTACATACATGACCACATCATTCAATCTTTACAACAGCCATTTAGGAAGAAATTATTATTTCTATTATAATGATTAGGAAACTGAGGTTTAGAAAGTTGAAGTAACATGGTTACAAACTTTGTTAGTCTGTTTTCAAAATCTTTCTTCCCCACCACACTGCTTAGTCTCATATGAATCAATTTACATTCCTAGTTTATACTTCTTGTTTCCTACTGTAGAAAGAATTACTCTATACCTTATTAGGTTGAACCATATGAAAATGCTGATATTTGACCATGTTTTGGACCTAAAACAGCAATTTCACGTGGGTAATCTTAACACAGTATGCTATGGTTCAGCCCAGTTACAATTGTGGATTTGGTCATGATGGGAGTCTACAAACTGGTTTTGATGTGTTGTGCTATCCACATCTCAGATTGCATTGCTAACCTGTACTCTTGAATAGAATGAGGTATTTGCAAAGCAATAAATAAGTCATGTTGAATCCATCACCCCAGGAGAAATGATGTCAAAGCATTTCTGGTGTCATGATGAGAAACAGACATGGATCCAAAGCCCGGATTCTGGCCTCCGTTCTGCCACCTACTGCTTGTGACCTTTGGGAAGTTGTAGTTACTCCAAGTCTCAACAGCTTCCTCTTTGAAATGAGGCTAATCATAACTATTTCACAGAGCTGTGCAGATTAAATAATTTAATTTAAAAATGTATTGCATGCTTACTATGCCCAGGCATTGTGATGAGCTTTGGGTATAAACAGATCAATAAAATCTTTTCCCTGTCTTTATCACAAAAGAGCTCATTGTCTTAAGAAAGATATGAGAAATAAATACAATATGATGTTAAAAATGCTAAAATAAAGGAATGTACAAAATGTTACAGAAACAGCAAGTAGGAATTGTAACACTCATAGAGCAAAATCTCAAGAGAATAAAGCTCATGTATCTTGTTTATACTCTAATAAGTCCTTACTAAATATTGGTTAAATGAATGGATGATTCATAGGTTAAGGAATAAAGCTTCACATTCTTTGCCTCTTCCATTTACTCACTGCCCTTTCGCTGCTCAAATCATGCAGCCTCGCTTGTGTCTCTTTTCCTCTCATGAGCCTCTTTCTGCAATAGCTCCTCCTCCCCCTCTCCCTCCTACTCGTCTCCTCCTCTCCCTCTCCTCCTCCTCCTCCTCCTCCTTCCTTTTTTTTTGCAATTCAACAAAGAAGAAAAATTCCCTGTGTGATTTTAAACTGGCAAGACTAGGAAATATTTCAAATGCCCAGCTAAAGAAACAATCATACAACTGATAGAGTGAAAAGACAACTTACAGGATGGGAGAAAATATTTTCAAGCTACATATCTAATAAGGGGTTATAACCAAAAAGTACAAGGGACTCATGCAATTCTATAGCAAAAGGCCAAATAACCCAATTAAAAAATAGGCAAAGGACCTGAATACATATTTTTCCAAAGAAGACATACAGATAGACAACAGGTGCTCAACATCATTGATCATCAGGGAAATGCAAGTCAAAACCATAATGAGATATCACCTCACACCTGTTAGAATGGCTAGCGTCAAAAAGACAAAAGGTAAGTGTTGGTGAGAATGTGGAAATAAAGAAACCCAAACGCACTGTTGGCAGGAATATAAATCGTTACAGCCATTATGCAAACAGTATGGAGATTCCTCAAAAAATCATAAAAGGAAAACACCTTACGATGTGGCAATCTAACTTCTAGGTATATATATGAAGGAAGGGAAATCAGAATCTTCAAGAGGTATTAGAACTCCCATGATCATTGAATCATTGTTCACAATAACCAAGATACAGAAACAATCTTAATGTCTGTCAGTGTTTGAATGGATAAAGAAAATGTAGTGTATATACAATGAAATATTATTCTGCTTTAGAAAAGAAGGGAATCCTGCCATTTGTGACAATATGGATGAAACTGGAGGACATTATGCTAAATGAAATAAGTCAGACACAGAAAGATGAATATTGCATGATCTCACTTATATGCAAAATCAATGGCTTGTTAAGTGCCAAGTCGCTGGGCCCTTTGTAGCCTCTCTGTTACCTGATTTCTTAGTTGTGTTTGTTATTGCTGATTACTTTCTCTCATAAACCTTCACCTCTTTTCTTCTTCTTTTTTTTTAAATGACATTTCTGGGTTCTTTCCTTACCTATCTCTGACAGTTTCTTATCCTCTTTTTGGGGTTTTCTCTCAAATCAAAAACTCTAATATTCCTTAGAGAACATCTTACTCTTCTTGGATAGTACTTCCACTATTGGTTTTAAGTATTGATGATGATTCCTACATCTTATTTCCAGGACATAATTCTCTTTTAAGAGTTAGACTTTACATTTCCAACAATCTATCTGTCATCCTCAAATGTAAATTCCTTCAGCGCATAAAACTCAAAATGCTCAAAAGTGGGAGTCATCATCTCATGTCCCAAACATTTTGTCCCTCTCCTGGTCCCCTCATGCTCCCATCACACAATACGGCCATTCACCTCATCACTTGTGGGAGACATCCTTGATCCCTCTTCTTCCTCACCGACTGTGAATGGTATTGACAATATATGGTTTTCCTTCCATTCCTAATTATGAGGAAGTTCACATTTCCCAGGCTGCTTGCAGTTATTCAGGGTCCCTGTGACTAATTCTGGTCAGTAACCACAAGTGACAGGTGTTACTTCAGACCAAAAACCGTGTCTGAATCTCTGTGCTCTTCTACCTTTCTGTAATCGCCCAAGAAGTGCTCTTTTTTTTTTTTAGATGGTACCACTATAAGATTATAGAATCTCCATCAACTGGGTCCTTGAGTGATTCTGTGGAGAAGAGCCCCTCCCCATATCAACATATGATAGATGTTTAGCGTAAACTTTTGTTGTGGTAAGCCATTGAGATTTTGGTGTGCTTCTGACTGTAGCATGATGTAGCTCTCCCACTGACATATTTACTTCATCTAACACATAAAGACTTCTTTCAAATTTCCCTTTCTCCTGTCTCTATTATCTTCTATTCATGTTCCTTTTTCTGGATTGCTTCCACAGCCTCCTAGCTGGGTTCACTAAATACTCAAATTTTTATCCTTTCAAATTCATCTTCTACACATCTACCAGCATGTTTCATTTAAAATATAAATATAACAATGTCACTCCCAGCTTGAATCTTTTAATGAACCCTCATTACCTGTAACAGTAATTTTTAAACTTCATTTCCTTGAATAGTTAATTGGTGTTCTGGAAAAAAAAATCCCTAAAAGACTAATGTCCCCAGGTTCAAAAAGACTGTGCGGTAATACACACAGTCTTATTGGTTTATAAGTACACATCAGTAGAATATAAAATGGTATTGTATTGTAATTATGTCTATGTCTGTACGTGCCTGTATCCATATTAGAGTGTGAACTCGATGTCAGACACCAAGCTGTACTTACCCAGTGTCTTGCCCATTGTTTTCACAATGCTGTTTGTGAACCTGATGGAAATAGTAAATAATGTGCCTTAATGAGCACTTTTACAATTCACAGCTCAAGACTCCACAAGGTTGAAATTATCCCTATTCTAGAGATGAGGAACTGGAGACTTCATTGAGCAATTTGCCTTAAAACCACATGACGTGTTAAGAGGCAGAGCTGGATCTTGAACCCAGGTGTGTCTCTTAAGATTGTGGCCTGTGGATGTAGACAGATGAACCACTCAGTCTGTGATGTGCCCAATGATTCGGTAATGTGGGAGTAAAATTCCTGCAAGTGTGACTCTCCCTTTGTCCCCCAATTGGTGATGGAGTCCAAAACTGGAGTAAAGGAAGTACAAAGTACCTCCCATTCTAAAAATAACCACACACAGGTGGGACTACAGGTGTGTACTGAGAGGCAGCAGACACTCATTTTCAATCACCATTCCCACACCAGCCCCAATAAAAACAATGGAAGGAAGGGGAGAGAAAAGGGGGTATGGAGAAAGATGAAGTAAAAGAGGAAAGTCCTGACTGAGAAAATTGTCAGGGTGTCGAGTTGTCAGCTAGTGGACAATGTTATAGTTGTCTCTTCACCGATTCAAGCGGAGGAAAGGGTTAACCACCTAAAGATTGGGAGTAGCTGCGAGAAAGGGGCGCTTTGCACTTCCTTCCTGTAGTGATTGTTTCCTTAGGCACAGACTTGCCGTTATGTCCCTGTGCCTGCAGGAAAAGGGGCATGAGATTGCTAGACAGGGTAGAAAGAAAGGGGGACAACAGGGGAGAAGCATGCCCTCCAGTATTTAGCAAGATGAAGTTCCTGATGGCTCAAGTGGACCATCTAAGAGGGCTGCCAGCAGGGAAGTGGCTTGGTGATTCTCTGGGTTAGGATGTGTGTGTAGTGGGGGTTGGTGGGAGGGTGGTAATTGATGATGGCAGCTGTCTGTCTTCATATCAGGAAACTGCACAGTGAGGAAGCCCCATCTCCCCACCACTCACTCTTAAACCCAGAGAGAGAGGCCGTTTTTGGATGCCTGCCATTCAGAGGGCAAGTGCGGTCAGGCTGGGCGAGCTGAAGAAGCACTGACATCTGGCACAGGATTGCAGGCGCTCAGCCATGGAACACAGGCCATTTTCTTCCTGTTTGCACATTTCTCCTTCCAGTATCTGGTCCCGGGAAGGAAGACAGGGTCACAGCGCAGACCTCGCCCCTTTTCCTCCGGTTGCAGTACCACAGGGTGGGGAAGGGTGGTGGTGGAAAAGACTGGGATTTTAAACAGGGCTGAGTTTGTTGGTAAATGAAAGGGGACAGAGAGTTACAGAGCTGGCTTGACGCAAAGGTAGGAAAGAGAGATTCATCAGCATTATGGGGGTCAGGATTGGAGAAAAAAATAAAGCTTCTCCTTGTTTGTCCAACAAGTTCTGACTATTTTGTTAACCAGTCACCTAAACACACTGTTAAAATGATAGTCTCAATTACTTCACACAAAGTGAATTTAATTTAGTCAGTAGGATGTAGAAGAAAGTTTTGCCTACCCCTTAGGGGACCATCTGAGAACTCATTCTTGTCCTCTCTAGTGATCCACTTATAAGCAGCTTGGCGGTGTCCTGGGGATGCCAAACTCCCGAATTTAGAGGCAACTACTTGCTTCTACTGGAAGGGTGACCCCGGAAACACCAGCAGCTGAGCACTGCTGTCTGTCTCTAATGTTCAGGGTGTTTTATCCATATCGGAGCCAAGGAAATACCTCTAGGTCACCTGGTGTACACAGCAACTTCCCAGAAACCCAGAAGTCACAATCATCATGAAGTTTCTTTCATCATAAACCTTAATTTTAGTCAACTTAAACTTTATTTGATGTCCTTAAAAGAAGCCTATTAATTATTTTTTAAAAGAAAACTTACAAAGTATAAAATAAAAACTATTCAGCCAAACAAACCCCAAAAAACTTTATTTGAACATTATTGAGCATCACCTAAAGCCTCCCATGATATACCCTTAAACTGAAGATGAATTACCGGGATGCAGAAAGATTTGCTTACCAAATCCTAAACAGCCATTTTTGCAAAGCTTGAGAACATAATTAAAATTATGTGCATGTCTTTTTTTTATGATATAGGAAATCAGGTTTGGGAAAGTTACGTAGGAAACTGAAGAGAAGCATCTCTATGATATGTCTACATTTAAGCTTGATTTTTCACTGTGTGTCTTTTAGTGTGGGCTTTAAAACTGAGTTAAAAACAAACAAACAAGGACTGCAAAGACAAAGTCACAAAATAACTACCCTTTGTTGCAAGTTCATGATCAGTCATTATTTTTGAAGTAATGACAAATAAGCATTTCTCCTACTGTCATTTTGAAGAATGCTGATGTCTTCACTTGTGTTATTATATTTTCATGACACCAATCATCACACATGCTTATGAGGGAGCAAGATTAGGCTGGAAGAGGTTCTGGGTAGGCCAAAACTATAAAAAACTGAAGGGAATTTGAAAATTGACTCTCTCACTTTGCCAAGTAGAAACGATGGCCCAGAGAGAGTAAGACTTGGCTGAGCTCACACAATCAAGTTGAAGAATGAAAAGTTTGAAAATAGAAAAAAGAATTTGATAAGGATATGGATAGATTTGCCTGTTGGTTTAATAACCCTTGTTGTAAATGGATACTGGCTGAATTCTAGGGAATGTACACTTAACGGGGGAAATATACCTGTCCTGTAAAAATCAGGGTGTGTGTGTGTGTGTGTGTGTGTGTGTGTGTGTGTGTGTGTATAAATAGAAAAGAAACAGAAGTGGTAATTATTGCAACTTGGGTCTAGACACAACAAAAATATAGTAACTAAATGAGTCCCACTTTTTTTTTTTTAAGATTTTTATTGGGGAATTGGGGGAAGGGGAACAACAAGTTGCTGTCATTTTTTGTTCTTCGGTCTAGTTGTGGAGGACGTTGCTTCACTGGCCCAAGTTGGCACCATCATTGTGCTCTTCCCGGGTGAGGCAGATCAGTCGCCGGCTTCTGGACGGCAGCTCACTGCGGCTGCTGGCTGCTCACGGTAGCCCATGGCAACCCACTGCCACAGGGGCTGCAGCCTACGCGGTAGCCAGCGACTCACAGCAGCCCAGCTCCAGGTTGAGCTGTTGTTCAGCATCTTAGCTGTGGAGGGCAGTGTCACTGGCCCTCATATGTGGGATCCGAACCGGGGCCCTCTGGCGTCCCAAGCCAGCTCTTAACCATCGCGCCACTGGGCCGGCCCCAAATGAGTCCCACTTTTCATTTTACTGAAAAGGAACACTGAAGCTCAGCAGGACGATGACTTGCTCACGGTTACACAGCTGGTTAAACAGCAGAACAAGATCGAGAAGCTGGTCCCCAGTCCTGAGCTCGACCCACTAAACTAACTGCCCATATACTTTTTTTCTTAGTATGTAGGACAAATTTTAACATGTCCTAAAAGATAATAAAATTGTATTTCACTCAAAAAGACCAATTTAAACAATGTTAGTCGTCATAGGCTTCTGAAATGGTTAGCTTTTATAAGAATCTAGATGACGGTCTGAAGCAGTGTATGGTGAGAAAGGCAAGCCAGCGTATGGATAAAAAGCACATTGCCAGCTGCATCAGTCTACTTGCCACCATTACATTTTGGGTGGCTAGTTCTTTGTCATGGGGGACTCTCTTGTGTATGGTAGGATGGTTAGCAGCAACCTTGGCCAGTAGCACCTTCTTTCCAGTTACGACAACTACAACTGTCTCCAGACATGACCAAATGTCCCCCAAGGGGCAAAAGGGCCCTAGTGGAAGAACCACTGGCTGAGACTGGTAGGCCTGAGCCATGGGTGCTGCAGAGTAGATAATAAAAATTAGGTACAGGGCTAAGAGGCTGGAGACAGGGAGCATGGCAGTTCTTGACATCTTCAGTTATAAAATATTTATATATTAGCTCCTATTTAGGCTGCATACATCCACAAGCTGGGAATGAGATGCTAATCATGGGACATGTTTTTAGGTATTTACAAATAAAGGTTTCAGGTTCCTGGGTGGTAATAGTGGCATGACACTGGGCTGGGAGCCTCCACTCCCAGAGCACAGCCTACCTCCCTGATGTCCATATCTAACTATGGCTGATGACCTTGGGTTCTAGGGTCCTAGTTAAGAAGAGAAACTTACCTGAGTGACAGAGACTGCTCAAAAAAAGATTGGTTGACCTCACTTCATTTACCCCTACTTCCTGTGACCTAGAATGTGCATATGGCCAGTCATCCCTGACTACATGGATAAGGGCACCTACTTAGGGGATGGCACAGCCAAAAGATGACAGGAACCTGGGTCTCTGGACATGCTTCTGGAGCAGAGCCATTTACCCTGGATATGACCCGCCTACCTCTGAAAGTGTCTGTCTGAGCCAGTGAATTGTGAGATTTATTTGTTCTAGCAACTTAGTCTGTGTCCTATGTACTGTGTTTCCTGGAAAATAAGACCTAGCCAGAGAAGAAGCCCTAGCATGATTCCTCCAGGATATGGAGGGCATGCACCCCTCACATGAGGGTTTTAGGACCTATTTCAGGGAGGAGGGTGTCCTTTAAAGTGCAAACTCCTTCACCTTAAAATATTCAGTATGCCAACGTGCCATATTTTGGCACCTAAAATCACGCGAGGGCTTATATTCCAGCTAGGTCTTATTTTGGGGGAAACATGGGATGACATGACAAGGTGAAGAGTGAACAGATTAAGGCTGAAGACAGGATGGAAACTACGAAGAGCTGCTCAATGGCACAGCAAAGGGATTCGCGGGAAAGAAGAGGCCATGAAAGTTTCTAGGGAAAGCACAACATTTACTCGATCAGACTTTTCCTGCATTTGTGGACTCTATGCAGGTAGAAGGTCAGTTATCAACACTTTCCTCTCTGGAGTAGTTTAGGTCTCCATGGGCAGATAAAAGAAGGATGGTGACGTTATCCCTTTCCATCAGGTTGAGAGGCCTGCCTCCTTAGACAGAGGCAGCTTTGACTTTAGCTACTGTTTTCTGTCCATTTCTGGGTCAGTGTGCTGATGTGGAATACAAAGAAGGATTAGACAAAAAACCAGGAGTATTAGACATGGTCGTTCCCTAAAGGCACTTGCAGTCTAATCAGGGAAACCTGACCTGTATTAAAAGAGACATGCTACAATGCAGTATATGATAATCTCATTGGTCAGCAGTAAGGTCTGGAGAGAATAGCGCTTGAAATGAGTTTTGAGTGGCAGGTCATAACAATGGTAATGCCACGGCATATGCCAATAGTATTTGGATAAGTAGAGAGGAAGCTAAAAGACACTTCAGGTAAGGAAGTAAAGAGGCTGAAGAGGATGGAGGTCAGAAAGCACTTGGTGGGTATGTCCAGGTTTAGCGGAAGGAATGCAGCACTGGGTTTGGGAGACATCACCTAAGCTTGCACTCCAGGTTAAAACCCGCTTACAATGCCAAAGCCTAATGTCACAAAATCTCTGAAAGCATCTTGATAGTGTAAAAAGCAATAGAAATAGAAAATTGACAGTCTATGAAATCAGTTAGGTACATTTTGAAGCATAAGTCACAGTGCTATTCTAGGAAGTGTAAACCTTGCAACATTTCATCATGGTAGAAACAAAAGTCAAAGAAAAATTATGAATGCTATCTCATGCAGAAGTCTGCTCCTGCCACGGATGTTATTCTTCTGTTATTGAAGAATACAAGGAGAACATGTGTTTTGGAAAGTGGGGGTAATGTTGAGATTCTTTCCCCTCCCCACCTTATGTTATTGTCCGAATGCTAGGGTTCTCTCCAGTGATAGATAAAGTTGAAGACTTGTTTGGAGACAGATTGTGAATCTTAAATGGTTGAATTGATCCCATAGAAAACAAGAAGCAATTGAAGCTTTTAAAACCAGTGGGTAGCATAAAGAGAATGTCTTTATGGAGAAATTAATAGGTAGGGGACAAAACTGGAGGAAGAGATTCTATTTAAGGTTTTTTTGTGTGTGTGCAATAATTCATTTTCTTGTAATTTGAGAGCCATCAGGAAATATTGTGCTTCCTGGGTGAGGGGCAATTTATTTTCTGGCAGAGGTTATTACAATGGTCCACCTGCATGCACACTGAAGAGATAAGGGTCTTGGGGGAATGGCTCAATACACAGATACATTTGGATGGAAGAGGAAGTCACACACATTCTAAACAATGCAATGGCCTTGGAGGTATGTCAAAATGAGGACCTTTGGGCAGCCTAAGGGTGGTATGAGGACACTGAATGTTATAGTGGAGAATGCCAAAGTTAAATTTGTCTATGACATATTTTTACCTACTGTGTCAATTAGGGTCCCAGCAGAAAACAGATGGCACACTCAATGTTAGGGAGTTAATAAAAGGGCTATTTACAACTCCAGTGACAGGGCCAGCTAAGCATCCCAGGGCTAGGGAGGGCCAGGGAGAGCTCCTCCCCACTCCTCCCCCTCTCCCTCCCCCTCCCCCT
>NW_017731802.1:1297432-1336610 GCF_001890085.2 Hipposideros armiger | reverse complement strand
CTCCTCCTCCTCCTCCTCCTCCTCCTCCTCCCCCTTCTCCTTCATTTTGTAATTTGTTCTTGTCATTTTAAAAAGGGAAGAAGCTTGGAAACATGAAGAAAACCCATAAAATAAACTGAACATTTGAAGACCATTCTCTTACCTGTCCCTTAGCCACTTTTCTACTATCCCCTTAAATACCTCTCAGTTTATTGAAAGATAATCTCTCCAACCTGTCACTCCAGAATTCTCAAAAAACCCACAGCAATACCAGCCTCTTTTAGTCCCTCCTCTGTTGGTTGAAATCCTTTCGTAGGCCATTCTGCTATAACAGAAAACCACAGACTGGGTGGCTTATAAACAACAGAAATTTATTTCTCATAGTTCCAGAGGCTGGGAAGTCAAAGATCAAGGTGTCAGCAGATTTAGCGTCTGGTTAAGTCCTACTTCCTGGTTCATAGATGTCTGTGCTCTTGCTGTGTCTTCACATGATGGAAGGGGCAATAGAGCTCTCTGGTGTATCTTTTCTAAGGATGCTAATCTCATTCATAAGGGCTCAACCCTCATGGCCTAATCACCTCTCAAAGGCTCCACCCACCTCCTAATACCATCGCATTGGGATTAGATTTCAATATATGAATTTTCAGGGGACATAAAAATATCCAGCCCATTGCATGTCCTAAGGCTTCTGTTATGTTGCTTTCATGATGCATGCAGCTGGAACTGTGTGGTTTTAGACCATTTCTATCTTCAGTGATTAGGTAAGAGTAGCATTGGTAAGAACTCAATTAGCCTCTTTCCTCTCTTGAGCTCAGGACTGTTATTGAGGTCCCCAGCTCATAAGATAAAATTTTCTTCTGACCTGATTCAATATTTTGAAAGCTAGCCATGATTGATCTTAATGTCTACCTGCCCCTGTCAAAGTGAACACTGTTTCTCTTTTATGATCTTCTGTTTATTTATTCTTCACAGTCTAGAGTGGTGTTAATCCTCATTTTACTTGACCTTCCAGCAGCATTTGACCCTGTCATCCTTGCCTTCCTTTTTGAACCTCCACTTCATTGGCTTTCCTAGTACCATTTTCTCCTGGTCATGCTTCTACTTATCTGGAAGCTATGCTTGATAATTCTTTGCAGATATATCTTCTCCCAAGGTTGAGTCTTAGACTTTTCTCTCCTCCCATACATTTTATATTTTCTCTGTGGATGAGATTTTCTCTATATTATCCATGCCATTGGCTTTTGCAATGCTCTCTACCTTGATAGTCTCCAAATGTACACATCCAGGCTAGACTTCTCCTCTAAGCTTCAGACCCATAGTCTCACTGTGAACTTGACAAATTCAGTTGATGACTAAAGCCAGCTCAAGTTCAATAACATTCCCTCTTGATCTTACCTATACCTATCATCTGCACGGTTGCACTAGTCAGCAATTTCGGTTATCTTTGACATCTTACTCTAATCTCTAATATCTATGTTATCATTATTTTAAAAATATTAACATGGGGGCATCTCTTGAATCAGTTCAGTTTTCTCCATCTCTGCTGCTAACTCTGATTTCATCATTTTTGGTTAATGCTACCGCAATATTTTCTAAACTGCTCTAGTTGTTACCACTTTATATCTCTCCATACTGTTTTCCAGAGTGGCGTTCAGGTGGCTGATTTCAAAGCACACCCCTGTTCATGTTACCCCCTGCCTCAATTCTCTCAGTGGTTTCCCACTTCTTTAGGATACAGATGAAGATTTTTAACACAGTCTACAACATCCCCGAGTGGAATGCTTCCTTTCTTCTCCAGCCTCTTTTCCCTCAGGATCCCTTCACTCTGACGTCAGCCACTCCAGCCTCAGCTTCGGATCCTCAAACACCTGTGTTTCTTCTTGCCACAGGTCCTTTGCATTTGTTGCTGTTTCTGCCTGAATCTGGAATATATTTTTTTTCCTTTCCCTTTGGCTAGTTTACTATCAGTCCATAAGATATTTTCATAGGCATGATTTCATTAAGTTCCCAGAGACATTTCTTTTGGTATTAAAGCTAAACCCCCAACCCCCAGCTCCCCAAACCCCCCCAAAACAACAACAACAAAAAACACCCAAAACCAAAAAACATTGCCATTCTCTTGACATCCTTGTTTTATTTCAATCTTACAGTCACAAGAAACCATGTAATGCACTATGTTTTCTTCTTGCCACTAGCTTCTCAAGTGTCCACATTGTATAGTGGTTACCAGCCTGGGCTCTGGAGCCAAATTAACTAGGTTTGAATTCTGCGTCTTATATTCACTAACCGTTTGACCCTTGTAAAGTTACTTAACATTTCTGTGATTTGATTTTCTCATTTATAAAATAGAAATAATAATAATAATACTTATTATCAAAGGGTTGTGAGAAGTAAATGAATTAACATGCACAAGCATTTAGAATAGTGTCTGGTACATAACAAGCACTCAATAAAAATAATATTATTATTTCCTATCTCATCACAGCTTGAATTGCCAGGGTGCCTCCTGTGTAAGTGACTTTTGGGTCTTAATTGTATGGATTCTTGACTCAGAGCTCCGTTTTACTTTGCACGTAATAATAACACATATAGTATTTGAAGAGTAGTTTTGATTATTCAAATTCAGATTCTAAAGAAATACAGTAGACTCCCCATTGTAATGATAGACATTTTACATTAAAATAGCAGAGGTGCTATTTGTAGGACTAACTGTAAAGCATTTGTGTTGAAGAATTGTATAATCAAATCAACAGCAGAAAGTATCTTTGAAGCAAGGTTTTATCTGCACTCCCACCTCAACAGAAACATGACTGCACACCATAATTAGAATCTAGGATTAGAGTCATGTGATATTATCAACACAGGCAGTGCCTTCCACACTTGTGATATGAAATTAGCTATTTCCTTACATATTTTAAGAAGTTGGATTTCGTTTTTATTTTTGAACACCAAATAAATGGGAAAAAATTCAACTCTGACTTGCAGTACTCCTGCAATCAATTATTTAAAAAACATATGGGCAAAGAATACGGTTATTTCTTAGATTTTAAAATTTAAAAATGATCTATTCTTTGTACTCTTTGTATTTCAGAAAAAAAAAGAGCTTCCTTATCCCACATCACAGATGTCTCCATAGCCACCGACTCCACCAGCAGAATAACAAGAGGATTCTCGAGATTATGCTGCATGTGTTCATTTTTTTTTAAAAAGCTTTCCTGCAGAGAGTTGAAATAGCCAGTGTCTTTGTTGTACATAGTGTGATTATATTTGGACAAATTAGGTGATCCCCCCCACCACTTTCCAATGCTGGTCAATGTAACTGGCTCTCAGAGTGAAATAAAATAGAAATTCATTTTCACTTTGTGTCTGGTGCAGAAGGCACTCAGGCAGAAACACAAATCACTATTTTGTTTAAAAAAGAAATCACCATCTGCTTTGTGTAGGGAGAAATGTTCAGGCCTCATCTAACAGTGGCAAGTTTTCAGTTTAGGATCTTTTGACCACAACTTGCCCTCGGTATTTCTTTAAAGGGAATATGTGGGTTTGGCTATTAACAGAAAAGCAGAATGGGAACAGAGGAACAGTTTAGTCTGAAAATTTTAATAAGGTAAAATTGGAGCCAGCCCTAGAGAAAATTGTGTTAAAAACAAAGTAAATAGTGTGAGATTGAAAATCTTTGGATAATCCCCACATTTCCCTTAAGGATTTAATTTAGTAGCTTCACTATTTATGAATTTGTGTAATAATGGGGTCTTTATTTTACAGAATGCTTTCAGAGCAAATTTCCTCACTTTGGGTCATATTTTTTCAGCTCATAAAGTGCTCTCTAAGATCGTTAGTCACGTTGGGAAGCTGATTTAACTTGCAGGCCAATCAAGGACTATTTAGATGAAATGAACTAATGCATGTGCAAGCACTTCGAAAAGTCCAAAGCACTCTACAAATGCAAAGTGGTTTTGCTGCTATTAAATAACTGATGGACGCGTTAGGTGGCTTTTCCAAACACTCTCCTTCACTGGCAACCACTGAATAATACATCTCCAGATGAAAAACATGACAAATGTTCTCATCATGATGTTCATTGCTAAAAGGTGTACTTCAGACAGCACAATACTGCCTGAGCCCCTCGAGGTTTTGAAACCTTTGCCAGACCTGTGAGATCATAGCCAAAACCCATCAATTTCTGATCAAGAAGAATATTTTGAGTAGCTGCTTCACTGTGCCATAATGCGGTTTATTTCATTTGACTCTCCCAGTAGGTTTAAGTACTGAGAAACTATAGTACAACCAGTTCTTGGACTTCTTGTGGAAAACAATCTAGAATTTCCTTGTAGCTGGGCATTATCATCCCTAATGATAATTAAATCCCTATTTAATTAGGACATAGGAGACCTTGGTTACCAATAATATTGGGTTGTTGGAAAAGTCATGAAGTATTTTTGCAATGAAAAACATAGAAAACATACGTCATGACTTTTCCGACAACCCAATACTATGGTTGCCATTTTGACAGTTGCTATGGGCAGGACTGGTCTTTGAAAAACTGAGGGGCCCCCCAAACAAACTGTAGATAGAGCACCCAAACTCAGAAAATCCTTGGGATTACATTAACATTAGGGTGTTTTCCAAAATGTTGCATTGAAATTACTTCTGCTGTGGGCTGAATTATGTCCCCTCCAAAATTCACATGTTATAGTCCTAACCCCCAGTACCTCAGAATGTGACTGTTTTTTGGAGATAAGGTTTTTTTTTATGGAGGTAACTGAGTTAAAATGAAGGTCTTAGTGTGGATCCTAATCCAATGTGACAGATGTTCTTATAAGAAGAGAGAATTTGGATATAGACACCCCCAGAAGGAATTCTACCTCCAGAGGAAATTCTACCTCCAGGTTACCTCTGGACTTGAGCTCCAATATTAATTCTTCCCTGTGTCTCTGGCCTGCCCTACAAATTTCAGACTTGCCAAGCCCTCAAAATTTTGTAAACCAGTTCCTTAAAATAAATTTCTCTCTCTCCACACACCCTACTTGTTTTGTGTCTCTGGAGAACCCTGACAAATACAACTACCTATAGACATTTACATTCTTAAAAAAAATATGAGTACAAACTACTGCTAAATTATACATTCAAGTTTAGCGACTGAGTGAGTAGATTTTGGAGTCACACTGATGGGTTCAAGTCTTGGCTCTGTTGCTTTCTAGCAATATGTCTTTGAGCAAGCCATTTAACCTCTCAGTTTCATTATCTGTAAAATGGGAATAACTGGGCTGCACTGAGAACTTAAAGAGCAACATGCTTTTAAAGCATCTAGTAGAGAGTCTTGTCATATCACAAGCTCGGATATGCTAATTATTATTATCATTATTGTTATTATTTACATATTGTTTCAGTCAGGAGTCTTAGTTGTGGGGGGTAGGCACTAAGGCTAGTTTAAATAGACAGTACTTTATTAAAAGACATTAGGAAACTCACAGATTCCCTGAGAGTGTCAGAGAACCAGGCTCTGAGGTCGCTAAGCCAGGAACCATTGCCAAAATGGATGTCAGAACTGGTCCTATGAGAACCCACTGCTACTGTCCTGGACATGGCTTTTACTATCAACACCATTATTGCTGGAGACCAGGGGGACCAGCAGAACCCCTCCAGCAGCTGCTGTTATGAGGCTGTTGTTGTCATGGTGGATTCTCCGTGTACTTTTCTTGTTTATATCACTGACTTCTGATTTGATGTTTACAATGAGCTTGCGTGAATGGTAGAACCTAGGTCTGTCTCATGCCCAGATGCAAGGGGTTCTAGGAAAGTATTAGGTATTTTCAATTTTGAGAGACAGGCCATGCCTTACAAGATGTAGTAAGACAGGCTCTGCCTGACTACATAAGGCATAAGAATGCTGAGTATTCAAAAAGTGACCAATATTCATCAAATACATGAATGGACATTTAAAATCAGCTGACTGCTTGCCACCTAAACTCTTCTTTTTTTATTCCTATTTATAACAATTATTTTCTAATCCTTTCTCTGTCTCTAAACCACTGCTGCCTATAATAACTCCTATATTCTTACCCCTAAACTTCTTAACTTTATTTGTCTGTATTGAGTTGGTTGAGGAAATTTGGTGTGACAGGTGTCCCATGAAGGGCTTAACATTATTTCATTACCTATGATGATTTTTCATTATGATTGCTAGAAAAAAAATATCATTACAAGAGAGAAAGGCATTAAGAAATGAATTTTGGAATCAGAAAGACTAGGATTTGTATCTTGGCTTTCGCTTAGGATCATAGTGACAAAGAGCATAATTCTCACCTTGGTCTCCATTTCGCCATTTGTAAAACAGAAGTAACAATAAATTACTGACCCTGAAGGATGCTTGTGAGAACATAATGTATCATGGGATATATTGGAATAATAATGTATTATATATAATGTAGTGTGGGATTCAGCAAAACTGGGATCCATTGTAATCATTCCTCAGCCTTATGGTGCATCAAAAAGGTCAGTAAACAATATTTTAAATCTGATTTTATCTGGTTTGTAGCCACAGAACAACAACATATAAGTGTCAGTTATTTTGAATGGTTCCTTTTTGGGGGGGTGACATTATTAGAGAACATTGTATGAAGGAAACTTGCTGGATAAAAGAATGAGTTAAACAACAACAAGTAGATCAACATCTCCCAAGGCATTTTTTTTTAGTTTATGACCCATTCTCCCCACCAAACGTCACCAGCAACCTCATCACACAAGTAGCACAAAGGCCATCTTACTTAGGACTGGTACGTTTTAACAACTAACCACAGCGTTTCCTCATTTCTGCTTCTGTCCTTAGTACAAATGCAGTGAGAGAGGGCATAACAGACAAGATTGTGTGAGTACCTGAGTGGCCTTGGTCAGTCAAGAAATCTTGGTCTAAAATTTGTTCCTTGGAAAAATCTGTTTGGAGACCAAATTCTGAGAAACAAGAGTGTGTTCTCATAATGGCAAACTGATTTTCCTAAATATATGCACTTGAGAGTTGTCTGGAAAAGAAAATTTGTTTGCATTCTGAAAATTAATGTCAATAAGAGATCTATTTGCTCATTCCTTTAATGAAAGATTCACTTAATGAGAATTTGTCAGTTTCTGCTATGAGCCAGGCACTTGGCTTGGCACCAGAGATATAAGGAGGAGTCGCACCGATCAGATCTCTTTATTAACAGAGTTTATAGATCTGTTGGGGAGCCAGGTATTAATCACATTCAGTCGCTTTGTTAAAAGGACGTTCATTCAATTCATTCATTCAACAGTTATTCATTGAGTGCCTACTGGGTGGTGCCAAGCAGTGTGTTACGTGTCGGTTAATAAAAGCCACAGTTATTGCATGCAGATAGGTGCCAGGCCCTGTACTAGTTACTTTACATGTGTTTAATTCTCACCAAAACCTAGAAAGTGCACATTATTATATAGATGGGAAAACATGGGTTTAGAAGGGTTAAATAACTTGCTTATGGTGATAAAATTAGAAAGTGGAATAACCATGGGGTCTGTGTGACTGCAGGACCCAGATTCAACTGCTGCTCTATAGCCTCTCAGGAGAAGTCCATTCTGTGACTCACATTGTTGATGAACCAAATGACTAGTTCAATTTAAGCGTACAGCAGGAGAATTACTGCTCCCTCAGGACCCTTGATGGATCTGCATTAATGGTGTTAACAATGTCTATAAATTAGGAAAACAGTAAGTAGGCCTACTGAGTTGAAATCCAGGGACAGAAATGGTACTCTAATAGTTATAGCCACAGAGAGGGAGGCAAAGCCATAGAAAGAAATGTATTGCTTTGCTCAATAACCCCAGGAAATCTTTAGACTATATTGTTTTTCTGTTTTAGCCTCTGAAAAAGTAAACAATTTTATCCCCCACCCTTTAATTCTTTCTAAGATTATTCTCGTTTGTGAAAACTGAGTCTCTTCATTCTGAAAGGCTGTGATGGAAGTCTGGAAAAGTCCAGTGGAAGTATACAAGGTGAGAGTGAACTTACTCAAAGACATCTAGACACTCAAGCAAGTGTTCCTTGAGTTTGAAGATGATACTGCTATGCTAATAAGTGCTGAACAAAAGGAACTCTGGATGCTAGAAAGCAGATGGACAAGTGGAAACTGTTCTAGCGCATTGAAGAAAACCAGAACCTAAGCGGGCAATGGAGGAAACCTAAGAAGTACCCACTTTTTATTATGGAGCCCCAGAAAATCTCAGCAATTGGGTGTACCAAGTACTTCTAAGAGTCTGGGTGACAAGTGTCCAGCAACAGGGAATTTCTTTTTTTTTTTCTTTTAATTATTTTTTATTATGAAATACACATTTTTTAGAATTAGTTTCAGCTGTACAACACAGTGCAATAGTTATACTTTTTACCCCTCGAAGTGACAACCCCTCTCCCCCAATCCGCCACCCCACTTCCCCCCAATATCATACATATGCAACAGGGAATTTCTTAACTTAATCATGGCATATCCACACAGTGGAACATGACGCAGCTATACAAAAATTGGGGAAGAGTTCTTTGTAATAAGATGTGCTGAAATACCCAATATATATTGTTAAGGGAAAAAGCAAAGTGTAGAATGATGTATATGGAATACCACTTTTGTTTAAAAATGGAAAAAATAAAAATATATCTTTATATTTGCTTGTGTGACATTATGATTTATAATAAGAAATATATATTTGGTTTTCATTCCTTTGCTGGCTCACAGCTCCCCAAACCCTTGGAATTTTCTGAGGGATAAAGAGCAGTGGAGGCATCTTTTGTTATAATATCTGGTCTCTTGTCCTCAATTCCTGAAATTGCTTCAGAGCCATTAGGGTATTTTGCTATTCATAACAAGACCCTGTCCACCAGAACTGGGTTTATGTTAATGAGGTGATTTTTGGAAAGCTCCTACGGAGGGGGGTTGGTTGCCAAGAGAACCAACCCTGAGTGAGGGTTAGATAGCATTAGGGGGAGGGACTGAAACAACTCACAGAACTCAGATGCTATCTGCAGGTAGATAGTGCCAGAATTGAGTCGAATCCTTGGACACCCAGGTGGTATGTAGAGAATTGCTTGTTGGTGTGGGGAAAACCCCTTATATACATTGGAATTGGGTGCAGATCCCAAATATCTTGTATTTGCATAAAGAGACCCCAGGAAGATAAATTAAGAACTAATAAAAATTGTGGAGATAGGATAAATTTAGAAGGGAGTGCGTGTGTGTGGGGAGGTGAGACTTTCCAATAGTCACCTTTTAATTTTGTTTTCATTTTTTAATTTTTTTAACTATGTAAATGCATTCCTATTAAAATAATTTAAAAACAAAGTGGGGCAAAACACCACATTTGATAAAGGACTGGTGTCTAAAATGTACAAAGAACTCAATATTTAACACTAAGAAAACAGCCCAATAAAAAAAATGGACAAAAGATCTGCATAGACACTTCACCAAAGAAGATAATCATATAGCAAATAGGTATATGAAAAGATGCTCAACATCACATGTCATTAGAGAATTGTAAATTAAAACAGCAGTGAGATACCAGAATACACCTATTTGAATGGCTAAAACCCAAAACACCGAAAACAACAAATGACAACAGTGATGTGGAGCAAGGTAACTGTTGTTCACTTCTTGTGGGAATACAAATTAGTAATGTCGTTTTGGAAGAAAGTTGGTAGTTTCTAATAGAACTAAACATACTTGCCATACTACCAAGTAATTGTGCTCCTTGGTATTTACCAAAATGAGTGGAAAAGTTACGTCCACATAAAAACCTGCACATGAATGTTCATTGCAGCCTTATTCATGATTGGCCAAACATGGAAGGAAACAAGATGTCCTTTAATAGGTAAAGGGACAATCTGTAGTATATCTAATATAGACAAGGGGCATGAGGACTATTTTTACAAAAAGAAGGAACTGAGAGGTTGAATTCCAAGCCTGCTACCTACCTGCTCCAAGACACAGAACTCAGGCAGACCTTAATCAATCACACAGAACAGACCATCCGAAGCTTACTGAGCAAACAGATTCCATTGTAATGGTCATTCCCATAATTAAACCTATTACAAACTAACCACAGGCTATACTTTGCAAAAGTTAAAGGCAAACCTGCCCCTATTCTTCTTGTACCTTGCAGAAGTTGCCCATACCAAGAATTTTTCCACAGAAACAAGAAACACATATAAACCCTAGCTCAATGGCCAGAAAGGGTCTCTCTTCCACTAGCAATTAGAGACTGCCATTTCTGTGGGATGGCCTTTTCTTAATTACTCTCTGCTAAATAAGCTTTCACTTTAAACTCTATATTGGCTCACATTTGAATTCTTTCCTATGTGAAGCCAAGAGCCTTCTTAGACCAGGGTTTGAGTCCCCACTCAAGGGGATTTGCCTCTACGATATCATATCCACAAATGCAATATTATTCAGGGCTAAAAAGAAATGAGCTATCAAGTCATGAAAAGATGTGGAAGAATGAGATCACTTGACCCTTTCACCATGTGCAAATACAGCAAGAAGACAGCTGTCTATGAAATAGGAAGTGGGCGCTCAATAGACATGAAATCTGCTAGCACCGTGATCTTGGACTTACTTCCCAGCCTCTAGAACTATGAGAAATAAATTTTAGCTACCCAGCTTATGGTATTTTGTTATAGTGTCCAAATGGACTAGGACATTTATGATTCCAATTGTATGACATTGTAGTAGGTGTTTCAGATTGAAAGTTCTATCTGGTACTTAACATGATCAAAAAAGGTTCACAATAAGGTTCATCACTATGAAATTTAAAATATCAGAGAGTAAATTAAAATGTTTCAAAGAAGAAAAAACCGATCCACGTATAGAGATTCAAGAATCAGAATAGCATTAGCCTTCTCAACAGCAATATCAGAAGCTGGAAGACACTGGAATCTTGCCTTCAAAAATGAGAGGGAATTTAATTTCTTACACAGGAGTTCTATGCATAAAAATTCAGTCATTAGGGGAGAATAGAGGCATTGTCAAACATGCAAGGTATCAAAAATTTATCTTTCTTGTAGCCACTCTCAGAAAGCTACAGGGGAAGGCTCCACTGGAATGCAAATTAGGGATGATTGTAATGTGGAATTCAGGAAACAGAGGTTCCCAAACAAAAGAGACAAAAAGTTCCTAAGATGAGGGAAAGGAGATCCTAAAATGACATTAGTACACACAGACCTGCAGAGCAATTTGTTCCAGTAGGAATAAGAGATTACAGAATTCTGGGAGTGATGTCTCTAGGAAAATTAGTTTAATAGGTCACCTGTGTGTATGAGAAGAGATATACATCTAGAACAAAGAGTGTGGATAATTTAATAATGGAGAAGAGGCACATTTGTACAGGATAGTGGATTTAGTCATAGTACACCAAATAGCTCAGCTGTGAACAATATTCACAGGGTTGTAATAATGTGAACACTGAATATCAGTATAACCAAAAATTGTCATATATCCAGGGATTATATGAAAATTATTAAATATTTACCATCTGGTCTGGTATGGGCCATAACCCAAGGAATACTGCACGCTAGGTAATGCTGAGGGCACTATGTTATTCCCGGCATTATTTTGTTCATTGATGAACTGTGGGAAGATAATATCTGGTGGTTCTAGAGGTGGGTTGGGCTAATAAAGAGGAGGTGTCACTTGGGAGCCTCAGAGAAGTCACTATTTTCCAATCTATAAGAAAGTCTGTCAATATTTTAATACTAGTAGATACTGGTTGATTATTAGACATTAATATTGGGGAGGTGAAAAGGAAAGAAGTGTGTGTGTGTGTGTGTGTGTGTGTGTGTGTGTGTGTTGGTTGGGGATGTGAGAGTGTGTGATTAAAGGTATAATGTATAAACCTGAAAAACTGTAAAGTAACAGTGCTAGTGATGTTATTTAGAAATGTGAAGGTTAATAACAATACAAACTATGAGTCGAAATCAGTTACAGCTGGTTAATGGGAATGGAGGGAGATGGACTGCATAGCGGGTGGGACAGGGGACTGCTGTTTTTATAATAAGCCTTGGAAAACTATTAAATTCTTAAACCATGTACACGTATTACTGATAAAAATAAAAATAGAAAATGAATGCTGATTATGCACTAGGCTCAGTGGTATTTCAGGATAGGTATTATCATCCCCATATTACTATAAGGAAACAAAAGTAGTTGGTGGAAATAGCGTCTTTTCTCCTATAGTGTTTTGCCTATCAAGATGGGAAAAGGAAAATTCTTTTATATATTGGAAGACAAATTCAAGGTATTTATATCAAGAAGAGTTCCAAAAGCATTAAATTAATTAAAAATTGAAATCATTCACCTTAAAAAGAAGTTAGCAATAATGAAGTTTTGTACTTGTGATGGAAATATCAAAAGAGTCACTTAAAATAACGCTTCCAAAGTGTGTCTTGACCTCATTATCAGAGAAAAGACTCAATTGGAAGGAACACTGATGGAATTCATTATTACATTTTTATATTTTTAGTAGTCTTTGCTTAATTAAAAAAAACACTAGAAAGAAAATGGGTCTATAAATAAGGCTCCCATGCTTTCTTCTCATTAAACCCTCACTACTATGAAGAAATAAACAAAATGTCCAATATAAGCAAATTCAAATGTGCAAACCAAAAAAGTGTGGCTGTCAAAATATCAGTCAAGCAATAGGCAAATTAGAATGTACCCATATGCTCAGTCTAGAAGAAAACAGTATATTATGGAAGACAAAATTATATGGTGAAGTTAAAAGAAAGAGAATGAACAATTTATCTTGGCATTTGGTTTGGTTGGACTGGATATTGTTTTGTTGGGGAAACATAATAGATATATTTGGCTTAAAATACAGGGATTAGATGAAGATTAGGTGAGGGAGATTACTTCATTTTGCTAGCTTTGGAAATAGCTTGTGATTATCTGGTGCATGATTTTCTTGTCTGGCACTAAGGCGAGAGACCTATAGACATGATCTGTTTTTGACCGTCATGGCAATTAATATGGTAGCTACGTGGTAGGGCATCATACCTGTTGAGATGATGAATGAGTACAGAGCCCAGTGTAGCATCGATTTTCCACAGAACTGTGAAGTTTGCAAAAGCAGCATAGTCTTTGTATAAATTTACTAAAATATTGGAAGGAACTTTTATCTCATTCCATTTCACTTATTCATTCACTTGACATAACATTATCGAAGGGATTCTCTGGGGAAGCTTCTCAGCTGGGCATCTTTTCCTGAAAACTAGTGCAGGAGAAACCATCACTTTCTTCTCTCAAATCATATGGAAGTGAACTGTCTACACTGACCAGATCATGAAATGTTTCATTTCACAGTCTATGAGATGACCATAAACCCAGAGTCAAGCTGTTATCAATGTCATCAGGCTTCATAGCACTCTGAATATATTGAAAAACATGTGCTCATTTTTCTGGATGGTATATATATATATACACTATTTAACAGCTTATAATACAGTCAAATATGTTACAATTAAGGTGACAATTTTTGCTCTTTCTGGAGGTCTGACTGTCCTGGCTTCATATTATTGTGATGTCAAAGGGGTATTAGCACTTATTGAGTACTTATATATGGTAGATATTTTCTTACAGCCACCTCACGAGGTAAGTATTATTGTCTCTGTTTCACAGATGAAGCAAATGATGCACAGGGCAACGTAATGATGGCCGCCCTCGTAGCAAAGCTGGGATTAAACCCAGAGATGTTTGATTCTTATACCATTCCTTTTCTACTACACCATAGACAAGTTGGCTGGGAAGGCTTGTTATCTTTGTAATAAGTTGAAGTCAGATATATTAAAATAGTACACAGACACCTAAATTCCTTAAGGAAATGTATATTGAAAATCCAGTCTTTAATGGATTGAGATATATATTCAATAATGAATGTCTTAAAATCTCATTATATATATCTAGAATTTAAGCCTAAGAAGAAAATATTTTAAATAATGAGGAAAGAAGAAGCGATAGTAAGTGATGAATTTTTTCAAGCATTAATTTAGCTAAGACCAATAAATCACATTGTAGTCATTTTGCAAAAAACTTCTCATACTCTATTAAGAAATAAAAGTATATTGAAAAATATAGATTATTTTTATGAACACAAACACAGAAATCTGATAAACTAAAGTTGATAAACAACTAACAGAATCAAAGACCACTAAATGTGAGAGGGCTACAAGGTGTGTGTGTGTGTGTGTGTGTGTGTGTGTGTGTGTGTGTATGTGTATAAATATATTCTAACATTATTTTTATAATTTTGATGAGAGAAATATATCACAAAGACTGAACTGCCTAAGGTCTGAGAATTAGTATCAGTACTGGGATTTAAAATCCATGTTCTTTACTCAATGCCATTTTGAACTTAGGGCTGTATAGTTTGTCCTTCTAATGAGACAAACATATATATATATATATATATATATATATATATATATATATATATATATATATATATATACACACACACATATATGTGTGTGTGTGTGTGTGTGTGTGTGTGTATTTTGTTGTTGTTTGTTTGTTTGTTTGTTTTTTCAGGTCAGAGTTGTTAAACCCAAGGCTTGCTTTCCTTTCTTCCACTGGCCTCTGCAATGAAACACTCCGTGGTTGTCTTTCTGTTCCCTGGGCTCTTCCTTCCTTGTCTCCTTTCCGTTCTCATCTTATTCAACCCATTCACTAAATATTGGAGTTCAAATATTCACACTAGGATTCAAAATCTTTGGCATTAACTAGCTGTGTAACTTTAAGCAAGTTACTGAAAGTTCCTGAGCCTTTGTTATGCATCAAGAAGCTAGCGATAATTCTTCCTTCATAGAGAGTTTGTGAGGATAATATGAAATATGTGCTGCATGTGAAACACAATACCTGGCACATCATTAGCTTACAATTAAGTATTAATATAATTACAATTATTTATAGTGAAACAGTCCTTATTGTTCCATCTGATCCTATGTATGCTCTCTAGTAAGCATTGACATCATTTTCTGGTCTATATGAGACATGCCAGGCTGCAGATATCTGAGCCTCATTGTGGAATGAGAGTCCGTCAGTCATTGTCAGCCATTCTATGAATCAGAACAGCTGACAGAATCTTCAGTGAGGTCATTATTTTTAGCTTTGGAACTGTTAGAAAGTCTGCAGGGTGTTTTCACGGCATTCAACAAATTAGCAAAGGTCATCAAAACAAATCTACTTACTGAATTCATTGGCTTGAAATCATTTCAAACCAGTGCTGTCATATTAAATCAAAGAACTTTTTACTGGCATTATTTCCATAAAAGGATCAAACTTGGTGTTTAAATTTGCTCCATTGTTGCAGCATTTTAAAGTCACAAATTTTGATGGCTAACCCACTCATCTCCTATCTGCAGCCCCCTTGCCCCCACCACGGGGTCATGTGCTTTTCTTCTAGTCTAAAATGTCCTTCCTTTTAATCTGTTTGTCCAAGTCCAAGATTCCTAAATTCTTTAACCCCTGATCTCAGAACTGTTTTAGCCTTGACAGAAAAGGCTTTTTTTTTTAATGTTGGCTGGTGTGATTTTGACCTTATTCAGCCCCGTACAAAGGCATTAAACATGGCAATTAGGCTCCTACATTTTCACAAGATGCCCTTAACGACATTCATCTCTGCTTGGTTGATTCTCCAAGCTTGTGGAGCAGCCATCCACCAGCATGACAGACAAGCCACACCACATGCACTCCAGGTATCACCATGTTGAGCTCCTTGTTTTCCATATCACCATAAATAATGTTTTGGAAGAAATACTTGAGGGTAAGGTAATTGATCCATTTCTCTCCATACCCTGAATGATGCCTATGAATGGAGCCAGACCACAAGGTTGCTGGATCCTTCAGTGACACCATTTTGGATTAAGTAGAATTGCTTTACTGAATTGTACGTTGGTGTTATGCCAACGGACCACATTGATGGATTGTATAAGAAAGAACTGGAGAAAACTCAGAACTCTCTTTCTGAATACTTGCTGGACAAATAAGTACTACTAAATAGTAAATTAGGTTTTGTCTTATGGAAATTTTGAATCTTATAAATTGATTGTGTTTATTTTACCTTGGCCATTAGAAAACTTAGTGATAAACCTGTGGTCCATTTCTTTCCACTGTATAGTTCACCCCTAATAATAGGTATGGTTTTATTATTTTTCTGCTCGTAGTTTCCCTCTGTGCTGGTCACCCTACCTGCTTACTTTAATCCTTTTGAGGTGAAAGTATTCTTGTGAAGTGCCTCACATCTTTTGTAGAATGAGGTAGGGATTAAAAATAAATTCTTGATCTATTTCTTTAGTGAATCATAGCAATTATAGTTTATGGAACATTATTTAGCAACTATTTCCTGCTTTGTCTTCCTCTTTCATTGTTTGCCTCCACACTTGGTTTTAAGCCAGAGAACAGTCTTAAAATTTTCTTATACCCCCTGACATACTGGCTGCACAGCAGCTCACTGAGTCTTTAAACCAGCCTTCCGCACACAGGTCTGCTTTAAAGTAACTAGCTTTGTGATTTTGACCTCAATGTCATCGACACTCACAGGATTTTTCTCTCCACATCTCTATATGAGAGAATGGCCTAAATAAAACTCAGTGTCCTATTTTGTTCTAAGATTTTGTCATAAGTCCTTGTGTTCCCTAAAAGGGTTTTTGCCAGACACAGATATTTTAGGACAGATCTAGCTTAATACTCATAGATATGAAGGTGACCAGGTGACCTACTTATTGCAGAGGATGTTCATGAAAGAAAGGGCTCTGTCTAAGGGAGACTTGCTCATTTTTCCATTAAACAAAGAAGAGAACATTTCAGTTCAGAATTTAAGCTGGAGCAATAATTATAAGTAGGCAATAAAAGTGATTTAGAAGGCCAAGGTCTTTTTAATTCTATAATTTCACATATAAGAAGAGCTGATCCCAGTTCTTTTAGTCCAAAAGACACATGGGGATAATGTAGAAGAACCCTAAATTGAGAGATAAAACCTAGTTTCAATTCCAACATTGGTCATTAATTAAATAAACAATTTATTTCGTCTTTCTGTGTCCTTGATTTTTTCTTAATGAAAAGAGAAAAATCATTTGCCCATGTTTGCAAGATGTTTTGTGAGGCTCAAGACAACACTAGAGAATACCTTTTAATAAGTATAAAGTGCTATATAAATGTTGTAGATTATTGTGATAATTTCCTGAGAGCCTGGCCATGAATCAAGAAATGACATCTGATGACTCAGTGGGTATTTTGGATTGCTTTTTTGACTGAACTGGATGGTTTTGCAAAGTTGGTTATTAAGATGGCTGACGCAATCTTAGACTCTTAATGTTTCCAAATTTGTGAATGACCCAACAATATAAATTCCCCTCAAAAATGCAAATTCAATAGAATTGAGGAGAAAGTCCCATCAGGATAGGTTCCATGGGGCTGGGTCCATGTCTGTTTTGTCTATTGCACATAAAAAATTGTATCAAGTAGGGCCGGCCGAGTGGCTCAGTTGGTTAAGAGCTTGCTCAAGAGTGCGAGCTCTGAGCAACAGTGGTTCAAGTCCCGGCCTGAGCTGAGCAGCTGCTGAGCTGCCAACAGGTGGCAGGATGGCTCAGCTAAAAGAAAAAAAAAATTGTATCAAGTATTTGTTGATACATGGAGTGGAAGCTGATGAATGATGAGGTACTTTCCCTGGCTTTGTAGCTTGCTTTTTTACTATGCTAGTTAGGGCATAGAATTTCAGGTTGTGCTTCAGAAAACTTATAAATAATGAGGCATGGAATTCTGAGGCCACTTGACATACCTGTGTTAGATTGCTGGTTGTCAACTTGGCATCACTACTCCATGTATCATTGAAAAGAAGCTGGAAACAATTTTCCCAGAATCTCCTTTTCCAGGTGAGAGTTTGCCAAAGGGAGGCATTAGTATCAGATTTGGAAGATAGAGGAGGAGAAGCCCTTATTTTCTGAAGGCAATTGCTGCCAGACGAATGGGCATATGTGAGATTCACAACAACTTACTGGGAAATTCTTGAGTACCTCTACTTTGCTACAGAGATAGCTGGTGGGAGCTTTCCAGAGAGTCTTGAATATTGCAATGTCTTCCCTGCTTGGACACTTCAAGCTGAAATTGCAGAGGCTGGTTTCTTTGACCTCTGCTCACCAGCTTTTTAAATTTTTGTGTATGCTCTTAGTTTGCTATATTAAAGCCTTAAATATCTTGAATATATTGAGTGGCCCTGCCTTTTATTGAGAGAACCTTGACTAGCAACAGAATCTCAAATGTTAAATTTGGGAACATTAAGGTTTGACTAAATGCATGTATATAAACAGAGTTATAGTTAGCATTTTGAGGGAAAACTATAAGATTCTTTTTAAAGCCATATAGATATTATTTAGTAAACAATTGCTTTTCAGCATTCTCAAAACCTTTGAGACCTAAGAGAGTCAGTGGAGTTTACCAGAGTTTTTTTCTCTTGGAAGAACCTGGCTCAACAGGGCCAAGTTCCCTATAGTGGAAAGAGCAGATTTTAAACTCATATAGCCCATAATTTAGTTTGGGTTCAGCTACTTTTTAATCCTGTAGCAGTTGGCAAATTCATTTACTGCTCTTGGGTTTGGTGACTCAATAAGCATGATGGGAGTCATGACAACTATCTTACTTTTCCTATAGATGTTGAGGGTTTCAAATGAAAATAAATGTATGAAAGAATTTCATGTATATGTATATGTATATGTATATGCATATGTATATCTATATGTATATATTATTCTCTAGGCTCAGGTTTATAACTGGTCAAATGCAAATAATAATGGAGATTGATAAAAATTCAATAAAAGTAACTTCCAGAGCACTGATACATTTCTACTACCCCTGAGGGTAATTGTTGTGGTGATTGTGTGCACACTCACACCAGGAGACCTAGCGCAGTGGGGCCTGTCCATATGAAGGGCAGTGGCTGAGAGAGGACATTATACTGTGGGGCTGAGACTCTATGGGACAACAGTGGGGACCTTTGTTGCTCCATTATTGAACAGTTCTCCAACTGCTTGAGCCACAGTTCAGACCACAAGGATGCAGGTATAAACTGCCCTGCACTCAGAGGGTCACTGTTGCAATCACATTTTATCTTGAGGTAATTGGGCAGGAACACATCAAATAAGCTTCTCAAAGCCACGGAGATAACTTCTAATTTTACGTACTCACTGGCAGCAACACTATCCTGAGGATATTAGGATTCCACACAGGTGATTTATTGAAAGCAGACCCTTTTTATTCATTGCACTGAAGCAAGACAGGGCTATGGATTAGAGCAAGGGAAGAAGACAGGAGCCAGCAGCTCAGGGCTGCTGAGTGTTGTGCTGGCATTGAACAGGTCTTTCAACACCTCAGTGCCTGGTTTTCATGCCGATGAAATGCAGACACACTCTAGCTTATCTTTCCTTGAACAGTGTTAAAATTATTGGCTTTCCATAACTTTCTGATCCAAAACACTGTGCCTACGTGTCTGCACATACATACTACACACACCTCTCCATTCATCTACCCAGTTTTTCTTTTCTTCAACACACTTGTCACAATATATCATACTTTTGCATTATACTTCATATCACTGACTTTGTTTCGATTATTTTCTATTTCCCTATAGTTTATTGTAAGGTACATCTGGGCAGGAGATTTGCTTTGCCTAGAACAGCTCATAATACATGATAAGGACTAGAACCTTTGTGGGTAAATGAATAACATTATGAGTATCTGAACTACTAATCAAGATTTTTTTTTTTGGACATTCTGCTTGATTCCTCAAACTCTTCGATAGAGATTGAACTGTTAAATCCACAAAAGGATAGTTTTTGAAAATGTACCAACAGATGAGCTCCCCATTTTCCTCCTTTAAGGAAATGGAGGCTTTATCTATGGCTGTGTAAGGGGCCACAGTTCTTCAAATGCAATAAATAGTGAACATTTCCTTACTGAAGATTAGGGAGAGGAAGCATGGATCAAGTTCTTTGTCACATTGCTTCCTTGTCTGTACAGCAGGTTGAGCAATCCTTTGCATGGTGCTTCATAGGACACACAAAAGAATGTTGGAAACTAGTCTGCTTAGCAATGAGATGCACAGGAATATGCTGAAACCAGAAGCTGCATTTAAGCTGCTAATGATAGAGAGAGAGAAGTACCCACAGAGTCTTTTCAAGTAATCCCAAGTTCGCCTAAAAGGAATTGAGTCACTGGCTTGTGAATCTGACAAAAAGTACATTAGACTTTAATGCTAAGTTAAAATACCAACAGAATGTTTCTGTAGCTAATGGTCAATGATCTTGTTTCTAATCATCTGAAACTTGAGAATGGCACTTGTGCTTCTGTACAAATGTTACTCTAGGAATATAGCCCTTGGGGGACTATGATACAGTCATCTTGTCAGTCTAGAAGTACTGACAGTGCCGAGAATGGTATGTGCACAATAAATACTTGTATATGATGAAAGAGTCAGAAACCTCTGGGAACCTAGATATACACAAATAGAGCCAAGAAGAGCGAGACAAGTAGTTGCTCCTGGCACTAAGTCATCAGTCAGTTCAAGAGCAGAGGAGAAGAAGGTTTTGTTTGGTTGGTGATAGCCAGAAAGACTGGTAAAATCCAAGAGAGGTGGGAGAAAATGGTTGGACATCAACAGGGTAAAGTGATGACAACATTGACAGCGACAGTGGCAACAATCAGAGTGATTACAAGTGTGGCAAAACTGAAGAAAAGCAGCATTCATAACTGATACAGAAGGTGGAACAGTTCAGAATCTTGGGGGAGAAGTCATCTGATTGCCTTTACTTTGGTGATAAGGTGCTGGCTGCTTTTCTTTCTACACCTCTATTATTGGGCCTGGGAGTTGTAGTAAGCAACTCTGTGTTCCTTATTGTCCCTTCTGGACTATTTCCCCTCCCTCCTTTCTAAAAACCTCTACCTCTGAATCTCACATCATCATATTGCTGTCATCTGCCAACCTAAGGTTAACTCTTCTCTTTTCTCTATATGTTTAGCTTCTTTTCACCTACATGCTCCTGTCTTAATTCTTTGTGACTCCAGTATGCATATAGATTATTTTTCTACTGTTTTTTAGCTGAGCCTTCCTGCCACCTGTTGGCAGCTCAGCGGCAGCTCAGCTTGGGCTGGGAATCGAACCGGTGACCCTGTTGCTCAGAGCTCACACTCTTGAGTGAGCTCTTAGATTATTTTTCTGTACACTATATTTTAATTCTTTGATCTCTTTTTCTGCAATGATAATTTCCTCCATTCCATATTACTTAAAAAGATAGATTTTGACTGTCTAGAAAAGAACTTACCACAAAAAATGCTTCCCATGTGAATTCTGTTGGACTGATGTATAAGTCTCAGAGTTGGTGTCCTGTGTCGTCTTTGTCATGTTTAAACTTCCTATATGTATTCATGCCTCCATATATATTCAACATATAGCTCACCTTAATATAGGTGAGCTTGTCTTGACCCAGGTGGATTGCTTTTTTTCATGGTTTAAATTTTGACCAGTGAACATAATATCTGAGACATTCTATCTCAGCATGTTTTGGCTTTAGCTTTATTAATTATATCCTAACACACTAATCACCACCATTCAATTATTATTATTGTTGTTATTATTATTCAGCCCCAAATGGAACAAAAGATATATTTTTTAATATTGTTTATGCATGAAATTCTCTTCAAAGTAAAACTTTAAAAAGAGAAACTATGACTGGGAATCACACAACAGAAAGATACTTCTTAAATTTCATGCAAAATAGGGAGAAAATTTAGTTTTATTATAACTGTACAGACTGGTCATGAAACTGTGAACATTTAGCCAAGTCAGGTTTGAACTTTTGATTATGTTGCTAAGTTAAAAGTCTGAAGTAAATAATCAGGAGGATAATAGGGAGAATAACATTTTGCATTTCTTGGAAGAGACACTTCCTAATACCCCCAATCTAATATTAGATGGCATATATTACATAAAATATCTTTCCTCTATAAGAACAAGGTACTGTTTTGGCATAGGTAGCACATACAGATTTTAAGAAGGAGAGATAAAATAATGGCAGCAACATTAAGAATAGAGTATTATATGTAGAAAACATTAAGACTAGGGCAAAATATGTCAAAAACCCTAATAACTCAGGAACTGGGTACTGTGAAAAGCAGTGAAAGCAGGTGACTTGTGAACCCATCACCATGACAGTCAGGATGGAGAAGAGGATGGGGAGCAGAACACTGAGGATCTGGGCAATGGCTGAGACCTTGAAGCTAACGATTTATGAATGAGCTATTACTGATCCTTAAAGAAGAGACTAGATTACTTAAAAGGAGAATTATGCCATGAGAACACCTTTGTCTTGAGTTGTAAAAATATGCCTAATTGACTAGAGATGGACATTTTTCTTGTTGACACATTAATAATGTAGAAAAAAAGCCTTCGCCATTCTTCCCAAGAAGACACTCACAAAAAAGCAGGTCCTAAGGTCCCCATGAGGATCAGAGTGCAAATCCGTTACACTGCCTTTGCTTTGGATGAAGCTAGAGCTTCAGCACATTATGAAAAATGCTCCCAGTTATGATCCTGAATCATCAAAAAAGAATACATGATTTTTAGAACTCTCTATTGATAAAGGTTCACATAAAAATAGTTCTGGCAAACTCGGGTTGTTCAGAATGACTCATTAAATCCCAAGTGTCTAGATAGCTGAAGTATAACAATATGCTCCTTCTGCTAAAAATCTCTAGTTAGTGGACATAGAGTCAAGTAAAATCATTAGATTTTTTTCATTATTTTTTCCTTTATTAAAATGAAATCCCCTCTACATACAGAATATTCACCAAAGCATTATTTTTAATGTGTACTTCAAAATACTAATGACATACTACATCTGGAATCTCCCACATATAAAATAGTAAGCCACAGATGTTCCACACCCAGGGTGTTTAACAGAATCTAAGCTGCTCAGATTCCAGTGTTTGGGAGTTATTCAGGTCACCTGAAAATGACTTTTCTGCCTCAGTTAATTTAAAACTCAAAACTGTCTTGAATCAACAGCTGAGCAATCAGTGTGACAAAGGCTTTTAGCTAATTATTTAAGTCTCAGTAGGAAGCTAACAGGCTGGGAAAGTAGATTGAGGAGTGTGGTTTTGTTTTGTTTGTTTTCTTACTCCGGATTCTTATACTCAGTGTGGTTCATGGACAAATAGCATAGGTATCGGCAGGTAATATGCTAGAAATGAAGACTCTCTCAGTCCCCAGCCCAAGCTCATTAAACCGGAATGCATTTTAACAAGATCCCCTTAAGCATATGAACATTTGACAAGGACCGCAGGGAGCATATCAGACAATTGATATGTTTCCATCCACTCTGACAGTTTCTAAGGTAAAAGTCAGCTCTGTTGAGTGACTTTTTTTTTGTCTGAATTGTAGGTCTACAGGACCCAAGTACTGAGAATACAATCTACGTGGAATCAATGCATTCATCTAGTGGGAGCTCTGTGACAAATCTGCCCTTTCACACAATCCAGTGAGTACAGTCAGTTCCTACGAGACAGGGTGTGAAAAGATGAAGATGAATCTAGAAATTAGTATGATATTTTTTATGGTTGAAACAAATAACTGCTTGATTTTAGCTTGATAAACTATTCCTGGAAAGTCTGTTGCTGTGCATCCATTCAAGTGTAGTTTTTAACTAGCTTTTTTCTTTTCTTAACATGATGATGGAGAATGTTACTAAAGCAGCTAAAGCCCATACCCAGGTAGATAACTCCACTTACCACAGACAGCATCATTTGCCAAATTAATGTTTCATCCATTGATTGCATTTTATTAATATGTGGTGTTTATATTGGGGCTTTTAAAATAGAGTAGCATTTTGTAACAACTTGATTTACTATTACATGGATTTAAATATCTGCTTGACATGCTTAATTCCAAAGAAAGGCAGGATTTACTGGTCTACCTGTTTATTGCAAGGCATGCACTTTTAAAGAAAAAAAAAATGGAGCCTTCTGCCAGAGGCATAAAAGAAAGAATAGTTTAAATTTTTTTGATCATTTAAATGATTTCTTTCTTTGAAAATCATGCTCTTTGCTGTTCTTTGATGTACTTCCTTCTCTTATTTCTGTTTTTCATTTAGAGAACCCAGTCTATTAGAAAAAGGAGCAAAAATCCAAAGCATGGCAGCTTTAAAACAGTGCCTGTCAAACTTGGCTGCATGTTGAAACACCTGGGGAGCTTAAAACAATGCTTGTGCAAGGGCCCACTTCCCATAAATTCTATTATTGGTCTGGGGTGGGGTCATGGTATCAATATTTTTTAAAAGCTCCCTTTAAAAATCTTTGATCTTAAAGATAAGAATAAACCAATTTAAATGTAAAAATTGCCACCTAAATGAAAACTAAATTATATATATTGTCACATGGTTCCTATATGGATGTGATTCACAGAACAATCCAACTCAAGACCTCTCAAGGGAATATGTCCATTTCCAAGATTATAGATGCTCATGCAGCACAATTCTGAGTAATGAGTGGACTTTGAAACTATGACACTGTTGCAGACAGTCAAGTCTAACACTCTACTAACATGATGTGGGAAGTATAGTATCTATAGCCATTTACAAGAGAGGATTTTTGACCATTGTGTGATCTGATACAATTATAGAAGTGACCTGGTAAAATAATTGCTATTCTTAAATTATATCAATGTCCGGTTTAGTTGGCAAGAATGTCAGAAACTAAATGCCCACATAGGAACTGAATTGAGACAGATTCAGTAGAGAGGAGAAAGACCAATTAAAACGTGCTTTGTTCTCCGGTGTGTCTGCTTTGCATCCCGATAGAGCATGACTAATAATCAACTCACACACAGTGGGGAAGCTAGAAAGAAGAGTTTTATGAGGACAGTATGAAGAAGGCGTTTTCTTAAAAGTCTGTAACACATGGGCTAAATCTTACACTTTCAAATCAGATTGCTTGAGTTCAAATCTCATTTGCACGACTACAGTTTTGTGACTTGAGGCAGTGACTACCTTGATGCTTTGATTTCTTCCTCTGTAAAAGGGGGTAGAACAATAGAGTTTTGGTGAAGATTCAGTGGGAAACTTTTGTTATGTGCCTGGCTCGTAATTATAATCAATAAATATTAGCTACCAATATTATCAACTTTGGATCCCAAAAGAACCGAAGCCCTAGTTTAGTGAGTGTCCAGTTCTAGAAGATCAAAATGTGTCTGTAAGTGTTAGATTACTATCTAAAACATTTAAGCAAAATAATAAGTTTTATTTTGACTTCCTTTTAGATAGCTAGCAGCAAAATGGTCATCTGTCAGAGCACCAAGGACAGAAGAAACTTCCAGAAATGTAAATCTGCAAATCAGAGATAATCTCATCAATCTACACAGCCACTTATCCATGCATGAGAAATAAACTGAAACTGTTCACAGGGCTGAAGTGTAGTGCTATAAGGCTGACTTTCTAGTCAAGCTGATTGCAAAACTAAGTTTCATAAAAGGAACTCCATTTTTACACTGGCTTTATTTTATAACTTAAAAGATCAAGAGACTTTTCAGAAAAAGTGTTTTTTTTTCTTTGTTTTTTTTTCCAGTTTCAAAGAGGCAGTCTGGAAAAAGGAATAAATTAATTCAGAAAATATTTCCTTCTTTCCTACACAGACACTTCTGCTCATCAAAAAAGCTACAGGCACTAAAATTCATTAACATTTCTATGAACATAAATGTGAAATATTCATTTTCATTAAGTAGTCTACTGAATATGGCAAAATCAAATTTATCTAAGGAGATATCCAATGCTGCTAATTTCCTTGACAATGGGGACATAAAGCAAGGGAAGCCATGAATCATTCATGAAGTTCAATTTACTTCTGTTATTTTTGGTGTTTAGCATCCATGAATAGAAAGTGTGCCGCATGTTGTAGATGCTATTTTTAAGTCATTTCAGATGAGAATTAATGATTTGGCAGGCAGCAATAAAGTAAGAATGATTCAAAGGCTTTGCTGGTAATTGTCCTATATTTCATATTTTTCTCATGTGTATTTATATGTTCATGTATTCATAACATTTTTTCCTATATTCTAATGTCCTTTATAAATCAGGATCACTTCAGAACCAATATTTTAGGCAAGCACATAAAGTAACTTGCTGGCAATGTAACTAAATTGAATAAACTCCAAGAGTTCTAGATTTTAGGGCTGAAAGAAACCTTTAAGGTTATATAATTATGGCATGTCGATGAGGACTGTCTTCTACATTAATGTTGGTAGGTGGCCATTTCCAGTTGATTGAAGTGTCCTTATGGGAGGGGAAGGCTTGAGCAGGTACTGATTTCATGAATGGGCATCTTGGCTCATTGGAAAGTATTTTTCTTAAATCCTACATCCACCTTCCTGCAACTTCTGCCCACCTGTCTGCTCAGTTGCTGCTGTTTCACCAGCGCTTAGTACACAGAGCACATGCCGTGGTCAGCACTTAAGAAATGCTAGATGAATTGAATTGAATGGATTGAAAACTAGCATTGAGTGGGTTAATTTTATGTGTCAATTTGGGCCACAAAGTGCCCAGATATTTGGTCAAACATTCTTCCTGCTCCTCTGAGGGTGTTTTTAGATGAGATCAGCATTTAACTAATACTAGTAGTAGACTGAGTAAATAGATTGCCCTCCCCAGTGTGGATGGGCTTCATCTAATCAGTTGAAGGCCTGAATAAAACCCAGAGACTGACCCTCCTCAGAAAAGAGAATTCCTCCTGCCTATCTCTGAACTGGGACAATCAGCTTTTTTTTTTTTGCTTTCATACTCCAATTGAAACATTGGCTCTTCCTGGGTCTGGAGCCTGCTGGCCTGAGGATGGGAACTAGACCATCAGCTCTCCAGTTTGCCAACTCAACCTGCCGATGTTGGGATTTATGAGCCAATTCCTTATAAAAATCTCTTTCTGTCAATATACGCCTTACTGATTGTTTATCTCTGGAGAATCCTGACTAATACACCGGGCAACATCAAACATAAGGTTTTTCTTCTATATGATAACATTTAAAGCATTCAGCAATAGCTGTTATGACTCTCCAAAATTTTCTTCTCAGATTTCTTGGTAGCCTCTTCTGAAGGAAATTATCTTAACATTGCATTTAAGAACTGGACACAATTCTCCACGTGTGACTTTATAAGGGCAGACTTTTGTAGAACTGCTCCTGTCTCATGTCTGGACACTATATTTATTTAATTTCCAGGTGTTAATGTAACACATTGTATAAATAAAATTTAGCATTCAACTTTTCTAACCTCACATTTTCTCAGGGAATTTTCCATATTTAAGTTATACCATTTTATTTAGGTAGACACATTTTTATTAGTACTTATTTTTGTGAAACAAGGAAACAATTTTATTTTGGAAATAGTCAAACATGACTATGGCTTGACATTCTGTGTACTTGTGACTACGAAGAAATTTAAATCAACACAATGACAATATTCTGAGTCTAAGAGATAGACTGAGTGGATGGTTCACTGAATTGAATACATTAAGACCATGTCTACATTCAAAGTTTCCAAATCTTAAAAAACAAACAAACAAACAAACAAACAAACAAACAAACAAACAAAAACAGGAAAACAAGAAACAAATATATAAATAACCAGTTATCACTAAACGTTAACTTTGTTTGGTAAACTGTCTGTGGTTCAGGTAGGAGAGATATACACAGTTAATATTCAAATGAAGCGAAAACAATTTATAGTGACTCATCACATTTACCAGCTTATTAACATGTCTAGGTAATTAAAATGTTAGGTTTTCCCCTATCTGACTCTTGATTGACACATTTACAATCTTAAATTTCTGAGATAATCTTAAAGCATGAATATAAAATTGTACAAATGAAAGAATATTTTATTGCGAGTGAAAAAAACCTCCCTTAAATAAAACCAGACTTCTGTCTTCTAAAATATAAAAGACTTGAAGTTTGGAGCCAAGAAATTTAGCATATATTTACTCCACAAATATTTATTGTTAAGTTTTAGACTAGGTTTTAATTACTGTGCTGTGAACAAAACAATGATCCTTTCCTTCACGGGTTTGTAATTCACAGAGAGAAGGAACAATAAACACAGAAGCATACAAATACTATTAAATACTGCATGGGAAACTAACAGAATTTGGAAAGAGGAAAACTATGGGTTCTTAATTTCGATTGGATTCTCAGGAAAGCCTCTTATTGCAGGTGTTATCTTATGTCAGAACTGAAGAATGAGAAGAGGAAAGCCAAGAAACCATGATGGTTAAAAGCATCATAGATTGTGAGGATAATGAGATGAAAGAAAGATTGATCTACAAGAAACAGAATCCGTGGTGCTGGAGTTCAGTGTAGTTAGCAAGGGAAAGATGGCTACTGCCGAGAATGAAGATATAGAAGGATGAAGGTCACACAGGAGGTTGAAAGTCAAATTAAGAAGTGTGGAGAGGCTTTTTTTGTGCAATGGGAAATCTTTGAATATTTTTAAGTGTAGAAGTAATACAACCCCATTCATATCTTGCAAAGATCACTCTGGTGCCTGGATAGAAAATGGGTTGAAGGCAGTCAAGAGTGAAATCAAGAAGACCAATAAAAAGACTGCTGCAATAATTCAGTAAGAAGTAATGGTGGTTTGGTGGCAGTAAGACTGGAGAGAAGTGAATGGTACTTGACAACAGATTGGATGGGAGGAGAGTGAGGGACATGTTAGCAATTAACCTTAGGAATCTAGTTGGATAGTAAGATTAAGGAGACTGGAAGGGAAACTCATTTGGGAGGAAAAAATCGATAGTTAGGTTTTGAGCAAATTAGGGTTAAGATGCCTTTGAAACATAAAAATAGATATGCCAAGAGGAGATCTGTATACGTCAATCTGGGGCTTTAAAGAGATCTGAGCTGGAGATATACATTTGGGGATCATTGGACTAAAGAGAGATCCTTTGTGATCTTTCTGAGAACAGTGTCAATGGAGGTGGGAGATGGGTATGGAAGTTCCAGATTACAGTGAGATGAGAGGAAGTTGAGGCATTAGACTACAGATATAGATGGTTCTTTCAAGTAGCCTGGAGCAAAAGAAAGTAGGGAGATTAGGAAAAACTTAAGGGAAGATAACGGGAGTAGAATAGAGGTGTTATGCGATGAGAAGGGTTTTCAGCTTGATTTTAGGCTGTGAATAAAGAGGTAGCAGAGAGGGTGAGAACGAAGATGTAAGAGATTGGGGTGGAGGTGGGTGTGAACTTGAGAAAATCAATTCTCAGAGGAGGAAGAAAGATGAAATCCTCAACATATGGGCCAGGGTCAGGCGATAAAAGAAATAGGGGGTACCACTTCCTCTGAAATACAGGGGGCTAGCATAGAATAGTGAAGATGACAAGGAAGTTTAGAAGAAAATGGATAGGCCCACTAGAGACTTCAGGCCTGAAATGGCTTCTACCTGTTTGGAGTACAGTGCGAAGTGACCCTATCTTCTGATACTGAGAGGGTGAGATTAGGGTTGAGATTTTCCTCAATTGTTGCTACAAAGAATGGGAAAAGGCACCCAAATCCTCCATGATGGTTATCCAAAGCCCTTTCTGTATCTCCACAAGGCGTGTGGCTATCAAACCTTCACATGATAGCTTTACTGATATCAAATTCCAAACCATCTTAATACTGAATTCCTTGATAGATTTTGCTATATGCCATTAATGCTTTTTATAGCATCCCAGGGCTGTGAAACTATTCATCTGCCCCAAGTTTAACTGAAATTTCAATTTAACAAAGTTTTATGACCTTTCCAATTTTACTTGATTAAATGTCATTAAAGAAAAGCGAAACACCTTTAATTGTCTCAAAGGATGTAACCAAGCAAAATATTTTCACATTCTTAGGATTGTGAGGGAAGAGAATACAAACTATAGTACATTTTGTAAGGTAGGTAAAGTTTCTACTCTGTTGGTCATAAAAGTATGATGGGTTCAAATTTACATTGTCAGAAAGTCTACTTCATCATTTTTATTTCCCAGCTGTCACTAGAGCCTCTCATTTGTAATCACTTTAAAGCTTCGTTATAGTTGTCATAAATTTGTCAATTCAGGGAGAGCTGTTTCAGCAAATAATGCAACACATGTTTCTTCATGAAGAGTTAAAAAAAGATAAATAACAGGTTCAGTATTTATTAATACTTTGTTTGCAACGTATCAATTACGAACTTAGGCAAGAAAAAGCAAAGCTCATTTAAACTCCATATTATTGCTATATGCTACTTCATTGCTAGAAATTATTACTCTTAATATTTAAAATCTCTTTACATTGGTTTAGCTATTGCTAAGAAGGGATACATTTTCAGTAAATTATTAAAGCTAAGAAATATTGTCCTTTGAGGATTTTACTTTTTTTTTTTTTAGATTAGCATTAATGGAATCAAGGACTACTTTGGTTTCCTGCATCCACAAGACTACCCTCTCTCTGCAGTTGCAATCGTTTGACCTTTGATCTAAAAGCAAAATTCTGCTTCAGCTTCTGGGGTCTAATTATAACCTTTATTAGGGATAATTTTAGGAAACACCGACCAGTCTTTGGCTGGTTAAGCATCCTCCACCTAGCTGAGAGCAGCTCCAGTTGGTGCTGTATTTCTAATCATTGTTCTACTCCCTGCTCACCTGTTGATTGCAGGATTCTAGGATAGTTAGATTGCCTGGGTTTGAATCCCTAGTTCACCACTATCCTTGCCCTGTGGCCCTAGTAAGTTATTTTACTTCCCTGAGCTTCAGGTACTTCATCTCTCAAATGTTGTCAGAAATACTTATGTTAAGGAGGTGTTATACTAATGCCTAGCTTTGGTCTGGCAAATAGAAGGCAGTTCTGTATTAATTTTTCCCCTTTCTCCCAAGTTTCTGCTTTTATAGAGTCCTCATTACATGAATTCTCACAGACCTGAGTTTCTGCTTTGCTTTAGGTAAAGATCCGTAGGGACTAGAGTTCTGTGACCTGCTGTTGGATCACTTTAATGATCACCACCATCTGCCTGCATTCCTACATATTAGCTTACTTCAGGGTCCCAGTTACTATGCCTCATCCATCTGTCCAGACAGCTGACTACGTCTCACTGCATTACTTCAATGAGTATCATATGCCTGGGTTACTACCTATGGCCTGACACTATATTTTATAACTTTGGACTATCTGGCTGTTTGTACTTCTCCCTTTCCTGCCCTACAAAAGTTATGTTTTATTTCTTCCTCATTTATACTTCTGGTCATTATATGATATGATAAATGGACCTAAAAGTTATCTGTTTTCTAAATATGAATAAAGTAATTTGCCTAATTAAAGAAAAAATATAAACTTATAATAACAGGAAAACTCGATATATATTGTAAAATAAAATATGCATTTGGGGAGAAAATAAATACTGATAATTTTAGCACCTGGCCATTTACAACACAAAATCTATTTAAATACTTGTCAAAATTCATGACTTCTTTAAGTGAATGATGTAAATTATAAGATCTTGTAATTTCAAGAGGATGTCATATCCTAACGCTGTCCAGAAGAAGCAAAGGTTAAAAATCACAATCAGTGGAGGAGATGTCAAGTGTAAAAGGCAACCCGTATGAAGCAAGCCATAGCTTATCCTTCTCTTTCCACGTCAGTTCCAAAAGCTAATGGTTTACTTGCTCAGCGAAAGCTCTGCCTTATTTAACACATATCTCTAGCCATTAATAAATGATTGAGTTCATATTTCATTTCCACCTTTTGATTTTGTTTGTCATTTAAACCAAAAGTCACCATCAATACTTTCACATATTAACATCTGCCAACCAACTTATTTATAAAATGCATTTTAAAATTATAATGTTAATTAAAGAATAGCTCATGAATGTTTTTGTCCATTCCATGTTCTCGTGGTAGTAGATTAACGTCTATGTCTGAATCTACATCTATATCTACATAAGCATCTTTATCTGTTTTATCTCTGTATTCACTAAAACTAAAAAATTAATGTAATTACTTAACCATCAGACAATCAGGAATATATTTATTCTTTTTTTTTTTTAAAGATTTTTATTGGGGAATTGGGGGATGGGAACAGCGCTGGGGATTTGGGGGAAGGGGAACAGACAAGTTGCTGTCCTTTTGTTCTTCAGTCTAGTTGTGGAGACCGTTGCTTCACTGGCCCAAGTTGGCACCATCACTGCGCTCTTCCTGGGCAAGGCAGATCAGTCGCTGGTTTCTGGACGGCCGCTCACTACAGCTGCTGGCTACACACGGTAGCCAATGGCAACCCACTGCAGCAGGAGCTGCAGTTTATGCCAGCACTGGCGAATCACAGCAGCTCAGCTCCAGGTTGAGCTGTTGTTCAGCATCTTAGCTGTGGAGGGCAGTGTCACTGGCCCTCATATGTGGGATCCGAACTGGGGCCCTCTGGTGTTCTAAGCCAGCTCTTAACCAATGCGCCATTTGGCCGGCCTCATTTGTTCTTTAATAATGCTATGAGGTCACCCAGAATTTTCCCATTTTCCTCTACTGCTTTGATGTTTATAACTAGAAAGTATTTTGATCTATATAAATATCTGTCTATTTCTCCTAATCCATTAAGTGGTATGGTAATGCTCTGAATTAGCTACTGTACCTTTCTGTGCCCCTGGAAAACCAGGAAATGGCCTAGGCCTGGTATTCATAGTAAATGGGCTCACATGCCTGCTTGTTGATGGCTAAGAAACAATGAAACAAACATAGTCAATCAGATTAAACCCTAGTGACTAAAATATTCAAATTGTTAAGAAAGTAATCAATGAAAAACAAACAGCCCAAGAGGACAAACCAAAATCAGTCACTAGAGCCGAAATGCATCAAGTCTTTGGCCCAAAGCACAAGCCTCATAATACCATTTATCATCTCGTTCTTCCCATGCAGGACGACACATGCACACAAGACTCTACCGAAGTGTTTTTCTAAAAGACAACAGTTTACAATCCTTTAGGTAGACAGACTATAGAACCATAAACAATCTCACAAAATCTTTACGTATCAAAATATTTTTCCTCTCTTATTAATGTAGCTTGGGTATGGGAAAGCCTTGGGAGAAACTCCACTCCAAGAAAGAGAAAGCATGGATTTACAAATTGTCCAGCTAAACTAAGTAGACTTTCTCTAATGGTTCAAAATGATAACTGCACTGAAATGACCCTTGAGCCACTGATATAAAAGAAAATGTCATTAGACTGTCAACCCCTTGAAAAATTGGCAGTGTAGTAGAGTTGAAAATACCCTAGCACCAATTACTCAGTCCAAAGTTGAATTTAATTGGGTCAAGCAAACATCCCTCTTTTTCATTTCCCGACCAAGTAACTCACAACTTTCAATCTCCAGAGTGCAGTTTTGTTCATCCAGGGGATATCTTCGTAGGTCCATCATACATGCAGCTGTGGTTGTAATTCTGTCAGGATGAAAGAGAAAAAAGATAGCATCATAAGGATGATGACTTTCATTTCCAGGCTTCCCAGCCCTGAATCATGTCTACCAATTGGCATAAAAATTTTGTGATTAACAATGTTAAAGGCAGGCACATCAAACTTGAGTCTTTCTTTGCTGCTCACTGGTGGTATGAGCTTGAGCTAGTTAATTTATCTCCATGAGCATCAGTCCCCCTTACCACTCAAAATATCTACTGAATTGGATGGCAGTGAGAATTAAAAGAGTTGTACGCTCCACAAACAATGGTCATTCCTATAGCTATTATTATTCCATGGTTCTTCCTATATTTACTAGCATCCTAGCATTGTCTCTTCCAATATCTGCAGCAAGTCCTGCCTTATGAATAGGACATCTACGTTATGCATTAAAGCCTACCTTCCTCTCGTGCTACAACCTAATAATAAAACAACAACAACAACAACAAACAACAAAATCCATCCTCTATAAATCTTGGAGCCTCACATTCCCCATTATGAGAGAGGTTTGTCAGATTCATCTCTGAGACCTTGGTCTACCTATACTCAGCAGGAAGCATACAATACTCTCCTGGGATTGGTGTTCACACCATATTTACCAGTTCTAGTTGAGCTTATGTGTTTACGCAAACCCCAGGACATTGACTCTAGATATCCTACCTTGGTTTCCATTATCTCTCCATTTTTTCTTGCTTGGGCTAGTTTTCTGGGTTAGTTTTCTGGACTATAGAGTCCGGGGTAACTTAAATCCTTATGGCTATCCACTCTATCCACTTTTCTTTAAAAAAAAGGTTCTTTTTCATAAAGTAATGTACAATCATAATTTTAAGAATTCAAAAGATTCAAATTTAATAATGTTTTTTTTCTATCTTAATGCTCAGGAGCTACACCACTGGAAAATTTCCATAAATACTCTGCATGCAAATAGATGCACAGCTATGTCTTCTTAGGGGGAAACCTCTTAGACAATAGTCTACCTCGCCCCCTGTTCTGAACCTGTTGGTTTTCGTTAACAACGCATCTTGGATTTGGTTTTATATCAGTGAATAATAAGCTGTCTTAAAAAAATTTTACTACAACGTGTTCAGTTGATGGAAATACCATAATTTATTTCCCCAATCACCCTTTGGTGGGCGTTTACATTATTTCTTGTCTTTAACTTTTACAAATGAAGATGCTCTGAGTATGCTGGTAAGCTCTACTTTGTCTGACTATATCTGTTGGCTATTTCTAGATAAAAAGTTACATGCATTTTCAATTTTACTACATTGTCCTTCTAGAGAGGCTGTGCCAGTTTGCATTCCCACCAACAATGTATCTAAATTTGACAAAGTACTTTTCATATGTTTTTTTGAGGCTGCTAAGGCAAGATATTGTTTTGGTCATTTGTGTTAACCTAATACGCACCTTCTCCTTAAAAACATTATTAGGAAAAAACCTAGCCCTTTCCAGTTTCTCTTTGGCTTTCCTTTTGAAAGTTCACTGGGTAAACATTGGGACATTCCCTGTGAAGACATTCTTAGACAGGATGTTGGTCAATTAATCAGATTTATTTGAGCATTAGGTAAGAGCAAAAAATTTGAAACTCAATTTTTAAAAAATTTCTTCAAAAAGTTTTACAAAAAAATTTGAAGGCTGATTATATCCAGAATTTAGCACATAAGAAGATTTTTAAACTAATTTCCTTCTTGCTTCCTGCTTCCATAATCATATGAATTGATTAGTTTTTCTCACTTCCAATAAATCATGAATATCTTTTGTTATCTGAAAACACAATTTCACAGCATTATATTTATGGCCTGCATTGTGTTTCAAACACCCTTAATGCGAAAACACAATAAATATTTTATAATGCTTTAAAAATTATCTATTTAGTTTACTGTATTATTGATTTAATAGCTGCTTATGAATTTAAAAAATTGTGAAGATGCGAACATTCTCTAGAAATTACTACAGTGTGGGCAGCCCTATGATCCCATGACTTAGCCAATGCTTCTCAGCCATGGATAATTTTTCCCCACGAGACACTTGGCAATATCTGGAGATATTTCTGATGGTTGGGCTGGTGGTGCAGGCTTGATACTTGCACCTAGTGGGCAGAGGCCAGGGATGCTGCTTAATATCCTACAGTGCCCAGGACAGCCACTAGCAATAAAGAATTACCTGTTCCAAAATGTCAGTAACGCCAAGGTTGAAAAATGTTGCTACAGTGGTGGCTTTCAATCATTAATAAAATGGAATGTGAAAACCTCGACATAAAAAATACAAATGAAATAAGTAAAAGCTGCATTTTGTTAATATAAAATTGCCCTGTAAGTTCAAATGTTGACATCTCTTTTAATGAGCACACAAATTTGAAAGTAGGGATTATGGTAATTATGGTTTTAATCTCCCTCAGCACCAATTATTTTTGTGTTGGATTTTATTTGTATAGTATTTAGAAAATCCTAAAATAGTGGAATACTTGCTTCTAAAATCTTACATGACCAGCCATTGGCTGCCCTGAATTAGCAGGACAAAAAAAAAACCCACCAAAAAAACAAAACCTGTGTGCCAAGTAACCACATCTATAGTCAGTGACACCTTTTACAAATAGTTAGATGCATAGGTGGTTGGTCAGTAGTAGGTGCTCAGTGATGAATTAAAAGGAAGCTTTACTTGCTTCAAAGTAAAAGTGCTCCATGCTCTGCATAAATTAACATTGTTGTATAAATTAATATTGTGGTGGTCTCAAATGCATTAATATGTAACATAGGATACAATACAGTGTACTTGTTTCTTATTACAGTTTAAAATAATTATACTATTTAAACATAAAATTAGAATCAAATATTATTTGTGGGGCTATTAAAGAGATTTAGAGATACTTGAGAGTATCATTTGAGTCTCGCTGGTCAACATCTTTCACTTAATTGACCTCATTTTCAGACATGTGTCATCTGGTTAGTTAACCACATCATATTAAAATCAGGACATGCACTGAAAACTTATACCGAACCACTGATTCACATGTTGTGAGGCTCTGGAGTTTTTACAAAGCAATTTGCAAAGCTAACAAAGCATGGTCTGTAAAATAAATAACTAATGTTTCATGCCTATGGGTCCTACAATTGTGAGTAATAAAAAAGAAACCAACTTTTGGAAAGCATAACTGAATTTACCATTGCTATTCGTTATGATCAAGTCATTCATCAATCAATAGACATAAAAAATCTAATTGATATTACCCCTGGAAGCCACACATCACATCAGAGGCTTGCCCATTACCTGGTATTTTTTCAACTATGATCTCCTGGACCAGTTAACTTCTCCTGTATCAAATCCTGTTATGATACCAGAAGAGCTGAGTAATAATAACTCAGAAAGGGAGGGAATCAAGGCAGTCCAGGAACCTGATCTGTAGGAAGTACCTGACTTTCCCTAGAAAGCACTCACATTAGTTAAACAACTTCTCTCTTGGGATCTATCTGCTGAAAATTTTAAATTTTCAAGATGACTTCATTGGCCCAACTTAGATTAGGTGTCAACTTTCCCAAAACATTTTAGTCAGGGCTGGAAGGAAAGCCACACACATACATCTATGGTCACCAGGGACCCACATGGGTCCCGAGAAGGGAAGGGTCACTGCGACTCAGACAGGGACCTCTATATGAGCAGGTACTCGTACATTCATGGTGTGGCCTGCAGAAATTTATGCAACAGAGTGTTGGTCTCTGCTAATTTAAGGGCTTGGCATTTCTAGATTTTGTAATGCTTATGGCTAAGTAAACTGGGGGCCTTGAGCTCTTTATGAGAAAAAAAAAAAACACTCAGAAAGAATTCCCAGGATCATCAACAGTAAGGGAGATGTCACTGGACAGAGTCCTGTTCAGCTCTTCTGTCTTCTGGGTGAGAAGCAATAGTGAACATCTCGAAGAATGACCACCCCCTCCCTGTTTTTCCATTTGTTCACCTTGCTGAGTGTAACTGCCCAGCAGTGGCTAGGCATCCCTGCAAATAATTAACACATCCACCTGGAAATATACTCACATGTGGCTGAAGCACCCTGATATTCTGTCTTCTATGGAATCAAAGGTGCCAAAGATCACAAAACTGGATGGGTTGAGAGCTTGAAGATTGAAGTGTTTTTTGAATGTTATTTGTTAACTTTTCACATTCAAGTCATTCATTCCGAGAATGTGAAAATATTATTGCTGATAGCAAAGGAAGGTACAATAGAGCGGTACCAGCTAAAGGCAAAAGCATTAACTGACTGCTTTTGTAAGCATAGGCTTCCCAGAGGTACAGATTCATGACAGCATAACATTCATCTGCCTTCTTTCAAAGACATTTAGAATGGCTTACATTATAATCCTCTTTATTGGCATTCTGAAGGTGAGGTCAGAACAATATAATAGGCTGTTAGGAACTATGGTCCAATGATGCTTGGGAATGAATGGAAATCATATTGCTGTATTTATTCATTTATTAAGGTGTATGCTGCATGGTCATTGAACTTAAGAGTTGCTGTAATTGCAAATCATGTATATTTGATGTCTAAGGGCAGCATGACCCTCATTGCTTACAAAACACAATCCAGGAAGTCCTGGTCCATAAGTAGCTTAAAACCTAAACACACACACACACACACACACACACACACACACACCACACACCACATACACACCACGTACATACACACACACACCACATACACATGCACACACACACACACCACATACACACACACGTGCATGCTTCATTGGTTAGGATTTTCTTTTTCTTTTTCTTTTTTTAAATTTTTATTGTTAGTTTCAGGTGTACAGAACAATACGATAGTTATCTTTTTCGCCCTTTGCACAGAAACAACCCCCCTCCCCCATCTACTGCCCTCCCACCCCCAATATCATACTTATCTATTACAATTCCATTGACTCCATTCCCACTCTCTACTCCACATCCTGTGACTATATGTATATATAATTATAGTTGACATACATTATTATTCAACATCAGCTTCAGAAATATATTGCGGTGGTCAGGCCTCTACACCAACTATGAAGTGGTCTCCCTAACAAGACATGAGTCCATCTGGCCCCCTAAAAAATATTTACAACATTATTGATTCTATTCCCTAGACTGTCTTTTCTATCCCTGAGCCCATATTGTAGTTACCAATTTGTATTGTCTCATCGGTTCCCCTTCTCCTTCATCCCCACCCCCTCCCAACTAGCAACCCTCAGTTTTTCCTGTGTCTCTGAGATGATTTCTGTTTACATTGCTCATTTATTCAGTTTTTAGATTCCATGAATAAGTGAGATCATATGGTATTTGTCTTTCCCTGACTGACTTATTTCACTTAGGATAATGTTCTCTAGTTCCATCCATTTTGTTGCAAATGGTATTATTTCCTTCTTCTTTATAGCTGAGTAATACTCCATTGTGTAAATGTACCATAGTTTCTTAATCCAGTCATCTACCGATGGGCATTTCGGTTGTTTCCAAGTCTTAACTATTGTGAATAGCGCCGCAATGAACATAGGGATTCATATATTTTTTCGGATAATGTCTTGAGTTTCTCTGGATAGATACCCAAGAGTGGAATTGCTGGGTCATAAGGTAGTTCCATTTCCAGTTTTTTGAGATACCTCCATACTGATTTCCATAGTGGCTGCACCAATCTGCAGTCCCACCAACAGTGCACCAGGGTTCCCTTT
>NW_017731802.1:1291829-1296025 GCF_001890085.2 Hipposideros armiger | reverse complement strand
AGTTTCAGGTGTACAGAACAATGCAATAGTTACCCTTTTCACCCTCACAAAGTAACAACCCCCCTCCCCCATCTATTGTCCTCCCACCCCCGACATCATGCTTATCTATTACAATTCCACTGAATCCGTTCCTGCTCTCTACTCCATGTCCCGAGACTATATGTACATATAATTATAGTTGACATACTATATTATTCAACATCAGCTTCAGAAATACAATGGGGTGGTCAGGCCTCTACATCGACTATGAAGTGGACTCCCCAACAGGACATGGGTCCATCTGGAGGACCATTATTTTGACCACCACACAAGCATTATTTAATTTATTATTTACAATAGCTTTTTTATGTTGATGCCATTTTTATGTCTTTCAAAGATAAAAAAACTGAAGCTGGATGGGATTAGGAAATGTTTCCAAGTTTACATAATCAGTAAATGGCAGCACTAGGAGTCAAATACAAGTTACACTGGACTCAAGAGCTAAGGGTTATTTTCTCTCCAGTTATTATTTTTTCAGGCCAGTCTATGCAGAGAATAGTTAGTTCAGTAAAATTTCTCCCACAAGCAGTAAAATAAATTTTTAAAAAGTAAGAGTTGACCTTACCATATATTTTTCATGTTTATTTAGGTATCAGCAATTCAGGACATCCTTTGCCCAATCAATAATGAGTGTAAAAATGATAGAGGGCTTATACCAGGCATCAGGCAATATTGTGAGCATTGAGGCTACAGTAATTAAAAATATCTACCTGCACCTTCATGCTGTCAAAATGTTTTTGTTTTTGTTTATTTTAATATTGTCAGCTCTCAGAAAATACAAGACAGAGACATTATCTATTGGTTTCATAAAATAACCAGGTAGGATGCGCTTGTCTCTCATTTGGGATTATTATCTTTGACATTTTTCTAGAAACTCAAATATCTCACATCAGGGACATGCTTACATTATTGAGAAAGCACAAAAACAAGAGAGAGAGAGAGAGAGAGTTCAATTCTACACTTATTTGGTCGGTGTCAACTGGAGCAAATATGACTTAACTTTTATTTAGGATATTCCATGAACAGAGGTATTATGTAGGTGGGATGCAGAGTGGAACAAGGATAGGGAACAGGGTTGTTATATGCACATACAAGTTCAACACTTGCTACATAGTAGTCACTCAATTAACTGTAGTTATCATTTTTAAACTATGCTTCTAAAATAAATACGTACAGGTAAGATTACTAAAACAAATACATAGTAAGATTAATACATGGGCATAGTAAAACACCTGAAAAAAAACAAAATTATTCATAAGAGAATGAAAATGATCTGAAATTTCATCACTACAATATTATTATTAACTTCCTTTCTTCTAAGTATGTTATTTAATAAAGTTGAATTCACACTGTATTTAACAATTTCATTGCTGTTTCTTGCTTACCCTTATAGGTAAGATTTTACCTAAGTCATTGGTATTCTCCATGAACAAAATTTTAATGTATTCTCAAGATTCTGTTATATAGATACCCCGTGATTTTCTTAGCTATCCTTCAATTGGATGACATCATTAGGTATTCTTTGGTGATGCTTTAAAAAATCCACACAATATTCATTACTACTCTTATATTTTAATTTTTTTGATTTTTCTAATTTCAGGTTTCTGCTTTCTTTTCCCCCTCTGTTTTGTACTCTTAGTGTTGAATGTTAATGACACTCTTCTCAGTGCAATCCTAACCAATCATTTTCAGGTAATTAGCTACACATCAAATGTGTAAGTGCACTCATTTTTGCTCATTTTTGTTGGTCAGGGGTGATTCACGAACCACTTTGTGAATATGAAAAGCAGTTCATAAATTAGAGTGGCTGGGCGTGGGACAGCAAAAAAACCCAAACCCAACCTGCCCCCCCCCAAAAAATCCCAAAAGTAATAATAAGGCAGTAGTAATTAATCAACTTTTGTCAAGGATCCGGTGCCAATCGCAGTCATATTTTACTACAGGTGTCTGGCTGAATTCAAGAGAGATTATTTCCCCCAATTATATCACTATATTCATATGTCTGTGCAGAATAAGAGCATGTATTAAATTTCTAACATGTTTAATGTTTCCTAGAAACAATTAGCTGAAGTATGCGTTAGGGGGCAGAAAAATAATAAAGCTACCTCCTCCATCTTTATTCTCATCATCTTGATCATCAGGAATTTCTGTAGTGGACAAACTGTGAGAAATTAAAACAATAACAAGCCCTTAAACAATGGGAAGTGACTTAGAAATTGAAAAGTCAGGCAAAATATTTACCTTGAATTGAATGCCATGACTTAGTAATCAATAAGTACAGATAGTTAAACAAGGACTCAGACAGAATTAGGAGTAAAGTACAGAGAAGGGTCTTCTTTCACAATTATTAATTTTTTGTGTGTTATTTACAAAAGTGCTCTATTGCTCTGCCACATGACGATTTCTCCCAGAACAAAGAGCTGACACATTTACTGGAAAGCAATCAGAGTAATCCTGAAATGGTATTAGTGAAGGAGTGAATAAGAGTCAGGAGTGATAGGACATGAAAATACTGCATTGTCCTTCTGTTCCAGCCTTATCACACTACGTGGCCATATCTGTTTATATTCCTGTCTTCTCACTTGGAAGGCAAGGCCTACTTCTGAACCATCACTGCACGCTCAGTGCCCAGCACAGAGCCTGGCACAGAAAAGCTTTTGCCTACTGGATGCAAAGCAATCTGAATAGGAATGGCAATTAGAGAATGCAGCCATCCAATCCCCTGTACACAGACAAATGTCAGCAGTGGCCACTTGGGCCAAGTCACCAAGGCCTGGGCCAAGCCAGCTTGTCCCTCTCTCTCCCCCCACCCACTATCCAATTAAAAAAAAATACTGCATTGTCTTAGGACATGGCTTTCTGCTGAGGAACAAAACAAAAGTAAAACAAAACCCAAGACAAATACAAGTGAAGCAGGAGTATAAATTGTGCAAAATTTCCAGCTCCCGATGGGAACGAGAAGCAGGGCTTAGGAACATCATTTAAAAAAAAATAATTAATACATTTAAAAATGTTCTGAAATTAGTGAGAAAATATCACTTCTAACACAACAGCTATTAGCATGTGGTATATTTACTTTCAATCTCTCCTTCCAATGTCTGCTGACCTTTTACATGTTTGTAACTATGTTCAGGAGTCTGTTTTCTTTCCTTTAAATCTTAATACCACATTTTCCTCCTTGGCTCCAGAACTGCAAATTTTTTGGTGGAAAATAATATACTTTCTGTTGGACATTTAGGTGGTTTTTAGTGTTATCAGTTTAAAATAGACTAAAGTAAACATTTTCATGAATATATGGCTTTTTCCATAGTTTGGATTATTTCTTTAGGATAGAGACACAATAAGAAGAATGACTATATCCAAGGATATAGAAATTTTTGGATTCTTACAATATTTATGACCAAAATACTCTCTCAAAGGATTGTCTGAAATTATAATGGAAAGGAGTACTAATTTTCTTACACTACTGCTTAATTGGATGTTATACTAGTTTTTTTTTAATAGATGAAAATTGGAACTTTCAATTTGTTTTAATTTTGTGATTACTAGCACAGTAAAGTATTTTTAGTAAATCTGTACAAGTTGTATTTGGAACCATCCTTTCCCTAGAAACTAAAATCACTAGTGATGTACAAACTGATGATTAAAAGACAAATAATAGAATTTTACCAAATATCAGGCAAGGGTGAAGAGAGTTCTCATAGATTAACTTTGCTGCTGTCTTGCTCAGTTAATTAGGTGAATAAATATATGTTGAATTTAATATGTATGTTGACGTGTAGTTTCATAGTTTTACTGTTAAAATTTCTGAGGTATAAATTACAGAAATAAAAATGGAAAACAAAGCTTGCATTGCTTTTTTGAGTGCATAATGAACACCAACAGCATTAAGCTAATTGAGAGGTGATCGTTTATTCTAACAGGCAGACAGGAAGGGGATTTTATATGATTCCAAGTTAATAATGAAGAATTCCAGATAGTGCAATAATAATAAAATAGGGTTTCTGTCCCAGTGCTTTTGTAAAGCATAAATTTCCAAAACGGAGCCACAAAATATAATTGTTTCTTTTCTATTCATTTTTATAAGTACAATGTTAAATAGATAAAATCTGGAGGATTGAGTATAATCTAGCCATTCTACATCTAGGTGCCAACTC
>NW_017731802.1:1278405-1285379 GCF_001890085.2 Hipposideros armiger | reverse complement strand
AGTCAATGGAATTGTAACAGCTATATGTGATGTCGGGGGGGTTGTAGATTGGGGGAGGGGGGTTATCACTTTGTGAGGAGTGTAAATGTCTAACTATTACATTGTTTTCTATACCTGAAACTAATTTTAAAAATGTTGTATCCAATAATTCTTATTCTTAAATTCTAATTATTTATTAAGAAAATATTGCTTAATAAACATATAGAACATAATTTTGAATATTCCATATACATAATAATTTGGGTTTAAAAACCATGATGCCTCATAGCAAAAGATACCAGAATTTTGAATATTTAAAAATATTTGAATGCAGCTTATTAGTTTAATATTTATGAATCTTATACTAATTAACCCTCAATAATCTTGCAGCAAATATATTTAAAAACATTCAGAACCTTCAATATCACTTATATAAATATAAAGTATTATGTACAGAAGAGTAAATAACATCTCCCTCTTAAAATTTGGTTCTTAACATTTCACATTCAGGTTTTCTATAAATAAATAGTTTTATATAATAAAGTACTGGGCTGTCAGAAAAGTCAAGGCATATTTTGTTTACAGTTTTCAAAGGTCATTTATTTATATAAAGACCAAAGATCAATCAATTATATATTGCCCAGTTTGTTTGAAAACAATTGCCATCTTTTAGTGAGCTTCATAATTCCTCATTCATAGAAGGACCTATCTTTACTGGTGAAAAACTGAACAACGTGCTGATTTACAGCCTCATCTGAATTGAACGTTATAACACAAAAGGAGTTTGAAGAAAGCGAAACAAGTGGAAGTCTGACGGTGCAAGGTCAGGCGAGTATGGTGGGTGTGGCAACACATCCCGTCCAAGTTCCAATAATTTTTGAAGGGTGATCAAACTTGTGTGTGGTCTTGCGTTGTCGCGATGGAACACAACTCCTTTATAATTAACAAGCTCTGGACGTTTCTGGATGATGGATTATTTCAAACTGTCCAATTGCCAACAGCACATTCCAATTGATTGTTTGGTTCCTTGGTAGGAACTCAAAAAACACGACACCTTTAAAATCCACACTGAGAGCATAACCTTCCTCTGATGCTTGTCTACTTTGGATGTCGTTTGAGGTGAATAATCATGTTGGGACCAAGACCGTTAGCACACCACATTGTTGTAAACAATCCACTTCTCATCACCAGTTATCAGTCGCTTCAAAAAGGATTGTTTTCCTCACGTTTAATGAGCATATTGCAGATGTTTATACATGCCATCAAATGAACTTCTTTGAGTTTCTGCGGAACCCAAATATCGAGCTGTCTTACGTATCCCAGCTTCTTCAGGTGGTCATGAATGATGGATGTTCAATATTCCTGCAATTTCTCATGCTGTGTAACGTGGGTTTGACTCAATCAATGCCTTTATTTTATTGTCATCAACCTCGGTGGGCCTTCCTGACCGAGGAGTGTCGTTGAGATCAAAATCACCAGCACAGAATTTCGTGAACCATCGTTGGCACTGATGTTCTTGTAGAGCATTGTCACTGTCAACTTTATGCAACTTTTCATAAGCTTGACTCGCATTCTTTCCTTTATGGAAGTGAAACAGTAAAATATGGCAAAAATGCAGTTTGGTCTTCCATCTTTATCTTGTTGTAAAATCTCCTAAACTCAACCAAATTGCTCAATTTTTTTTCTTTAGAATGAAGCTAGAACTGTCAGCTATCAAATGACATAGCAATAACATATATGCAAATGACTCTAGTACTTCCAAAAATGAACTAGTGCCATCTGTCGCAAACATGCATCATGACTTTTCCGACAACCCAATAATTTACATGTTACATTTAATACTGAAAATAGAAAAATTAAATGGAAGGAACAGTGCTGGATACTTTGCATATATGATCTCACCAAATTTTCAGTATCTTTCTCTGCTGGGAATTGTTGGGTCAGAAGAGAAGTATGTTATATCAGAGGGGGAAAATATATCATGACCATAGCATTGTGTTTCTATCTTTACTCTTGACCTGTGGCAAAAGTGTAGATTTGAATTTATAAGCACTCTGTTTCTTTGTATCTACAGCTCAGAAAGGACTTTGTCTTCAATTTTGTAGGGAAACGTGAACTTGTGAAACTTGTGAAATTAACCCAAAAGTTTACTAGATGTCTTGTCTAGTGGTCAGGGTTAGCTCAGCTTTCATTGTCTAAGAGTTCTTTTTTGCAAGTCTGTAAATTATAGGAAAATAATAATAATGTAAATTATTCTTATCCATAGAATTGCAATGGTAATTGATTATTGCCTTGTGGATATTGGCTAGCTTTTGCCAGTTTGCATCTATTTGTAAATTCTTTTTAGCCTATTATGTCTTTTCAGTATATCCATCCTTGGATTTCCCTTTGAACTGGTTATAACATCTTACTAGTTTTCTCCTTAATGAGTTAAATGAAATCTTAATGCCTGTTTGTTTTATGTTTTTGCATGATTTTATCCTTTTAAAATGATTGCCCTTTTACAGTTTTGGAGGTAATCTACCTAGATGATCAATGGATTTACCTAACAGCCAGGGGAAATGTGTTGCCAGAAAAGTGTACCTTAGAGGCAACATGCTCAGGCATGTATTTTCTTGGTTCCCAGAGGTGAAGTATGTATTTATTGATTGATTTTAAAGTGATACCCAAGACTATAACTTTGCTGACTCTGCTCCTCTGCACCCCCAACTGATTTTTTGTTTTTGTTTTTGTTTCTGGTTTGTTTACAGCCCATAAGTTATATCCTGTTGGTGACAGCAATGATTGAGAATTTGGTTTCATGGTCTGACCACTTAATGATTTTTGTAAGTAGGTTAATGGATTATAGAGTTAGAGTTCCATACTCTGTTGGATAAAAGACAACAGAGAGTCTGGTTTGTTAGTCTTTTTTGTTTGTTTTATTTATTTGTCCATTTTGAGCTCAAGTCAATTAAGAATCTTGTGCCCAGTGGAATGGAAAGTAGCTATTTGATATCTGGACAATGAGTTTTCCTGTTTCTATATTTACTCTTGACCTGTGGCAAAAATGCAGATCTGAATTTATAAGCACTCTAAGTGTCTTTGTATCTGAAATTCAGAAAGGACTTCACCTCTCATCATGAGGATATTAATACATTAGATTCTAAAGTCTTTTAATATAAAGGGCTCTGTCCTGATTTACTTATTTACATAAAAATATTATAAATAAAATATTTCTAAATTCCTCCAAAATAAAAAAAGTGTACTTTTAATATTTTAAATGTTCTAGATTTAAACAAAGTATTTTCTTATCAAAGCTAACACAGAAGTATTTTATGGATCCAAGTTCACCTAAATAAGTGAAATCTTTGGTAAATGGACATAGTTTAATAATTTTAATTTAATGTAAAATAGCTATATCTTTTCTGATTTATGAGTATTAAATATAATGCAAGCATACATTTTATTCTACTTTGGTTTGCTTTCCCTCACTTGTACAGGTTTACTGATCAAACAAATATTCTAACATTAATATTTAAGATTTAAAACAATGTAAATTTGTGTTAAAAAAATTGAATCATTATTCTGACAAATATTATTTCAACAGCAATTTTGTTTTGTAATATGTCAGCTTAAAGATAATTTTCATGATATCTAGCTTAAAGACTTGGACGAATATTAAACTGAGTTATTTAATGGATAATCATTGGGTAACTAAATAATTTTGAAATAAAACAAATATTTTAACATTGATTACTAAGCGTAATTTTAAATTTATATACCTTTGCTTCTTATTATGCTATGGAGCAGTTTTTATTTTGAGGTCTGTTAATAAATGTTTATTTTTGCCACTTTAAAAAGATGTTAAAAGCATGTAGATATCCGTAAATAGTTGTGTTACGTGTGTTCATGAGCTCTGTTAGTCTGCTGGAATGCATATGTATGAGAGACAATTTTCAATTTTCCACTCCTTAGTTTTCTTTGTGAAATACGCATCCATTTCTTTGGTTAAAAACTATAATTAATAGGACTGACTGAGACAATTCTAGGAGTAGTAGTGACAAAGAAATATGCCTGTATATGTGTGTCTTTATTATTCCAGAAAAAATAAAACAGTTTAGAATAGTTTTATTCTAAAGCCATGGTTCTCAAAATCTTTTGTCTCCATATTCATTTACAATCTTAAATCTCATCAATGTTTACCATGTTCGATATTAAAATGGAGAAAAACATGTATTATGTATTTATTGATTCGTTTTAAGAGAGCAATGATGAATGCATTGCACATTAACATCTTAGTGTTATTATGAAAATCATTCTGACCACATAGGCCCCATGATAAAATCGGTGCATGTGTGTTCCAGAATATGAAAGGACAAACTTGGAAAGTAAATTTTTTTTTNATGTTGTAAAGATCATGTAAGGTGCCAGATGGCCCCTGGACTTACTAGGCAGATCACGTCATAGACACTGTAGATGCCTGACTAATGCACTATATGCCTGCAGCTGAAGTAGAATAATATTGAAGGTCAACTATAACTAAATATTTAGATATATATAGTCACACAATGTGGACTACAACATAGGGAAGATAGTTGATGGTAGTATAACAGCTATATAAGATGTCAGAGGGGTAGTAGCTTGAGGGGTGGGTTATCACTTCATGAGTGGTTTAAATACTATTATGTTGCTTTGTACACCTGAAACTAATAAAAAAAAAAGAAAAAAAAAATAACATGATATTCTTCGCACATATGTAAACCAGAAAATATATATAGTGCACCTTCAACATTTAAAGTGTAATTTTAATCATTATTCTCCATTGAATATTAATAATGCATACTTACCTATGTTTACATCTATTTGCATGCAAATACATATTTATAGTTATGCCTCAAGAGGGCTGTGATTGGTTTCTTAAAAGACAAATGCAAGTAAATTACATAATTCACAGAACTTTTGTGAATACTTGCTTTTGTAGAGTAGTCCTTTTTTTTTAAACACAGAAACTTTTAATCATTAGAAATTCAGAGTAAATAAATATACATTTCTTCCCATCTTCCCTATCCTACCACCACTCCTTAAACTAAAAAAAAATGACAAAAGAAGAAATCCCTAAATATGCTTTATTCAGGAATTATACACGAACACATCTATGAATTGCTGAAGTTAAATATATTCTCCTTAATAAGGGAAGTGATATATATGGCTTTCTGTATTCTGCATTAAACATAAAGTGATCTTTCTGACCATTACCCTTGAGAATAATGACATTCATAGTGAATAGTTTCAAGTTTATGGATTCCTGAATGCTTCAATTAACACTGGTAATTAATTACTCTGAAAAAAAGAGTGTTTTAGTACCTTGACCATTTAAATGAATAAACAAATGATGCAGTCCTATTATCCCCAAAACTTCATGAGTTATAGAACTACATTTTGGTGAAAACCATTATCCTATTAAATAAATTAAAAATGCTATATCCATGGTACTGGCATAAAAATAGACACATAGATCAATGGAACAGAATAGAGAGCCCAGAAATAAATCCATACCTATATGATCATTTAATCTACGACAATGGAAGCAAGAATTTACATTGGAGTAAAGTTAGACTGTTTAATGAATGGTGCTGGGAAAATTGGACTGACACATGCAAAAAATCGAAAATGGCCCACCTACTTACACCATATATGAGAAAAAATTCAAAATGGATTAAAGACTTAAATGTAAGATCTGAAACCAAAAAACTCCTAGAAGAAAATATAGGAAGTAAATTTGCAGACATTACCCTTAGTAATATTTTTACTAATATATCCCCTCAGGCGAGGGAAGAGACAACAAAAATAAACATATGGGATTACATCAAAATAAAAAGCAAAGGAAACCATCAATAAAACAAAAAGGCAGCCTACTGAATGGGAGAAGATATTTGTCAATGATACATCTAATAAGGGGTTAATATTCAAAATTTATAAAAAACTCGTTCAACTCAACACCAAAAAAACCCAACTACCCAATTAAAAAATGGGCAGAGGGTATGAAGAGACATTTTTCTAAAGAGGACATACAGATGGCAAACAGACATGAAAAAAATCCTCAACCTCACTAATCATTAGAGAAATGCAAATAAAAACCACAATGAGATACCACCTCACTCCTGTCGAATGGCTATCATCAGTAAATCAAGAAATGTCAAGTGCTGGTGAAGTTGTGGAAAAAGGGAACCCTGATGCACTGTTGGAGGGACTGCAGATTGGTGCAGCCATTATGGAAATCAGTATGGAGTTATCTCAAAAAACTGAAAATGGAACTACCATATGACCCAGCAATTCCACTCTTAGATATCTATCCAGAGAAATCTAAAATGCTAATTCAAAAACATATGTACACCCCTATGTCTATTACAGCACTATTCACAATTACCAAGACATGGAAACAACCAAAATGCCTATCAATAGACAACAAGATTAACAAACTGTGGTACTTTTATACAATATATTACTTGGCTATAAAGGAGAATGAAATCTTGCCATTTGCAATGATATGGATGGACCTAGAGAACATTATGCTAAGTGAAATAAGTCAGATAGAGAAAGACAAATACCGCATGTTCTCACTTATGTGTGAAATTTAAAGAACAGAATAAATAAACAAACTAATCAGAAACAGTTTCAGAGATATAGAGAAAAAATGGAGGGTTGCTAGATGAGAGGGGGGTGGGGATGAAGGAGAAGGTGAGGGGATTACAAAGCATGATCAGTAATCACAAGATTGCCAGGGGGATAGGAAAGACAGTTTGGGAAATATAATCAATAATGTTGTAAAGATTTAGTAGGGTATCCGATGGACACTTGTCTTATTAGGGAGACCACTTCATAGATGGTGTAGATGCCTGACCACAGCAGCGTACACCTGAAGCTGAAGCTGAATAATACTGAATGTCAACTATAATTTAATATATATATAGTCACAGCATGTGGAGTACAGCATAGGGAATAGTCAATGGAATTGT
>NW_017731802.1:1267399-1273600 GCF_001890085.2 Hipposideros armiger | reverse complement strand
AAAGTTGGGCTAATCTTGATGGGTTTACCTGATTTACTGATGAATGCATTTTCCTACAGTGTGAAAGATTATTCTTCACTTTCTGTGTAACCAATTACCTAGATAGCAAAGACTCTGTCTTTTAATTCTCTGTGCTTTATATTGACTTTACTGTGTCCTTGATTATTAGAAAAAAAAATCAAACATAACAGAGCTGATACCCACAACTCTATTTTAATGAATGGTTCAAATCTCTGACAACTTTTTTGATTCTGACATTCTTGAATCAGGTCATTCGTATCTATATCCATATATGTATCTACATCTATAGCTACATATATTTTACATGGAAAATTATCTTTTAATTTTCCCAAAAGGCCCCTGAAAAATCACTTCGTAATTTTACAAGTGCTGCATATGAAGAGTTGCCAAGTAGGAAGATATGCTCAGCTTGCCCCAATTAAGTTTATAGAGGTAAAATGTTTTTACTATAAATATTTCAGAAAGTGTAGGCTTTACAGAAAGTCTGGAAATTTGTCAGTGCCCTTGTTTCCATAATAAGTATCAACCTCAGGAGGAACACTGCTCAAAACACTTATCAAATAGTTCTCTCTAGTTTTTCTATATTTACCATATATTTCCTATATTTATCAGAGTCCTGATGGTGCTTTGCCTGAAGATATTAAGCAAAAATAGTATAGTAGTTTCATTCATAATTTTAGTTACTTTCTCAAGTGTTTACTATTTCAGTCTTACTTCATTAATTTTAATGTAGCCTCTTCTACAGAGTAAGGTCCCATTCTGGCCCCGCATGTGTTATTGAGATTTATTTTTAGACAAAAGTGCAAAGTAGAGGTAATAATCTTGTAGCATTTCCTGCTGCAGTTTGGGGCCCTATCCCTCATTTGCTATATTTTCCTAACCTCAGCACAACTGAGTTCCATTCTGTGAACACTCCTATTATTCACTGCTATCTCATTTCTACTTCCGGGTCATGCAATGTTATAGTATAGTCTAAATGGAGGGGTTTATAAAAGTCCCAAGGCTAAAAATGGTAGAGGTATTAGTGAAGTCAGGTTTTTAGCTGGTTTGTCTCTAGTGATGGCTTAACTCACTAACCTAGTCTACATATAGAAGCAGAAAGGCTGGTAAATTGTCCTATAGCACACTTGGGCTGCCACTGTTCACCCAGTAGTCCTCTATAACTTTCACAGTTGAATCTACTAATTGGTAAGCTACATCCCTAAAAATAAAGCACATACTATTTTAGGGAGTGGCCAATTTACCATATTATAAGCCCTTAAGAAAGACCAGTAGAAAAAGAAATTTCACGTGGTGAAATTTAACTAATTTTCCCAGAATGTAGGCTGAAAGTTGAGAAAAGAATGGATAGGCTGTTCACATCATTTAGTCTGTTATAATCTGTGAAGAATCTCCCACACCCCCAACAACAGTAGCAGCTAAGTCTTAGACTTGTGATTACCATCATTTCACGTTTGACTGATAACTGTGATGTAATGAGATTGTTACATGTCAGTTGGATCTGATTTCAAAGACAGAATGCACTTTTTTTCTGACTAAGCTCATTTAAAATAATAGTTTCAAAGTGGGAAAAAAGTGGCAGAAATAAAGACTCTTGAAAATGTGGCACTTTTTTCGTTTTCAGTCAGACAGAATGGGGAATTGAAAGGGTCTCTGTGGACTGACGGTCTGTGTTTCACATCATCACAGATGATAATGGATCCTCAGGGAAGAGTCAAAGAATTCCTCCTTGGCTGATATGCATGTCTCCTTGGCTTAGAAGCTAAAAATTCAGCCAGAAAAAAAAAAAATCTCTGATGCTGATTCTTTACTCACTCATTCATATTTATCAATCCTCACTATGCAAGGCACTATGTTGGTGAATGTGTGTAAAACAAAAACATATGATATACATAAGATGTATGTATATATTAGAAATAGAAGATGTGGATATAATCTTTGTGATTAAGAATGTGAGGTCTGGGCTGGCCGAGTGGTGCGATGGTTGAGAACTGGTTTGGGACGCCAGAGGGCCCCCGTTCGGATCCCACATATGAGGGCCAGTGACACTGACCTCTACAGCTAAGATGCTGAATAACAGCTCAACATGGAGCTGGGCTGCCATGAATCGCTGGCGACAGCGTAGGCTGCAGCCCCTGTGGCAGTGGGTTGCCATGGGCTACTGTGTGTAGCCAGCAGCCAGCGTGAGCGGCCAGCAGCTGCAGNCGGCATCCAGCCTAGTGTCTGGTACAGAACTGATGTGTCAATTAATGGAATATATAACTTAAGAAAACACTGAAATCATTACTTCTCTCAAAAGATAGAAAAAGACTAGTGTGCTGTGTTTACTAAAAACTAGGCCAATGTTGTTTGGAATACAAATTTAGGATAAAGAGCCATTTCTTCTATTCTGATTTAATTTCTTATTAAAAATTATCTTGGGTATACTTGCTAAATAAACAACCACAGGGTATTGTCAGTTGGACAATTTCTAGGACCATGAAGCTGCTCAAAGCATGGTTAAATTAAGCCAGATATCATGGACCTCTCATCTGTTACATTTTTTACATGCTATGTAGCTTAAGAGAGAAGTGGCTACACAGTCTGACAACTAAGTTTGCAAACTCATCCTAGAAAAAGTGTTATTTAATTCATTGCTGAATATCACTATAGTCACCTTCGAAGTACTGCCCTTGGGAAGCTATGCACTGATGTTAGTGCCTAGTCCACCCTTCAAAGCAATTTTGGAACTCTTTTTTTGGAATGGCAATCAGAGCTGTGGTCATATTACCCTTGATGTCCTGAATGTCATCAAATGTCTTCCTTTCAATATTTCCTTTATCTTTGGATAAGGAAAGAAGTCATTGGGGGCCAGATCAGGTGAGTAGGGAGGATGTTCCTATACAGTTATTTGTTTACTGGCTAAAAACTCCCTCACAGACAGTGGCGTGTGAGCTGGTGCATGGTGGTGATGCAAGAGCATGAATTGTTGGAGAAAAGATCAGGTCGTCTAACTTTTTCATGCAGCCTTTTCAGCACTTCCAAATAGTAAACTTGGTTAACTGTCCAGTTGGTACAAATTCATAATGAATAATCCTCTGATATCAAAACAGGTTAGCAACATCATCACAACAAGTTTGAGAACATAATTGTCAGACTTCATATAACACTGGTATTTGCATTAAATAGTCCAAATGTAAACATAGGTTCAGGTACTCTTTCTTCCCTTGCTATTGATAGTACAGATAGATTAGGGCTTCAAGGTACAGAAAGTTGGTTTCCACTATAGGAGCAAAACAGAGATTGTCTTTGCCAAGTGGATGAATGGAAGAGGCTTTCAGTGGTTAATCTGTGCCACATGAAGACTTCTCCTACCATGCTAGGTGAGTGGGCTAGTGGCTGGGCTTTTTTATGTGAAAAGCAAGAATTTACATGGCATGAGAGAATTTTTGTTTTTAATCATTAAGACATCAAATTTACATCAGCATCATTAGAATGCTACCTCATAAGCAGTTAATAATTCATGATTCATGTTGTCTGACTGATTTTTAATTTAAACAATGAATAAAAATGAAATGTTTAAATAATATAGGAACTGAAACATAAATTGACATAAAGAAAAGAAACTTAAAAATATCTTGTAACAAGAAGTAACACGAGGGGGAAACAAGATGGCTTAGTAGGTAAATGCTGTGTTCACCATCTCTCACAGGCACATCAAAATTACAACTAAACTACAAAACAACCATTATTGAGACTCACCTAAAATCAAGCTGAACTGAAGCCTTTCAACTAAAGACGTGCAGAAGAAGCCACCTCCAGACTGGAAGGGCAGAGATGCAGAACAGGCTGGTCCCACAACTGCGTGTGACCCTATGCGGGCTATTTCGGCTGCGGAGGTCCCATCACCCCCTAAAAGAGTGAGAGATCCCAGGCCCACTCTAGCCCAGGGTTCCAGTGCTGGGGAGAGAAGGCCCCATAATTTTTGGTTGTGACAAACAGCAGAGATTGTAGCTGAGTGAGACTGAATACAGCTGCACTCACAGGTGCTCCTCCTAAAGGAACTGCGTGGGAACTTACCCACCAAAGGAATCACTCACTGTGAGCAGCAGCTGGAAAGGCAACAGGGACAAATAGTGGGGAATTGAGTTATCTGGCTTCAGGATGGGGACTGGAGAGGCGGCTTTCTCCTGGATGGGGCGCTGGCGGAGGCCATTGTTTCTTTACTGTAACCCTCCCCCTTCCTGGCGTGGGAACACAGGTGGTTGCCATTTCTGAGTCTCCACCATTAGTTGGCCCTGTCCTGGCAATTTGAGACCCTGCCCTGCCAAACTTTCAGGCACACCCAGGCTCCTTTCAGTGGCTTTTTTGTGCAGACCACCTGCCTTTGCTCAAGCTGCAGACTTTCCTTGTCTCTCAAAGGATCACAACACCCAGACAAGCAGCATCTGACTTGAGCATGTCCTACACCTCTGGCTGAGTAGCCCTAAGCTCGGCACTCGCAGCAGCTGGCCCTGGTTGTCAGCTTGGCTTCTCAAGGTGCTTCCAAGCACAGCACAGGCAGCAGTCATCTGCTGATTTCTTTCTGGCTCCCGCTGGGTGGTCCCAAGTAGAGCACGGGCTGTGGCTGAAGTAGACCTACAGTGGATCCCCTCCAAGGTGGTCCTGGGGCTGGAACACTCAGTGGCCATCTTCCAAACAAGCTAGAGGATCACCCAGCTGCCTCCAAGTATGACACACCGAAGGGGCAGATTGGGCAGACACCAGAGTCCTGCTGAGGCAGATCCTGCTCCATAGGTCAGCCCCTGCACAATAACTATTCCACTCTAGTCAAGGCCAGTCCTCACAACAAGTGAGCACAAGGGTCAGTCCCTCACATTGATGTACAATTATCAACCAAGGCTCAACTACAAGAGGAGGGCACACACAACCCACACAAGGGACACACCTGGAGCATGTGACTCAGGTGACCAGGAAGACTGTGCCACTGAACCCCATAACACAGCTACTACATAAGGCCACTCTACTAAGACTGGAAGACATAGCAACCCTACCTAATACATAGGAACAAACACAGGGAGGCAGCTAAAATGGGGAGACAAAGAAATATGTCCCAAATGAAAGAACAGAACAAAGCTCCAGAAAATGAACTAAGCAAAATGGAGACAAGCAATCTACCAGATGCAGAGTTCAAAACACTGGTTATACGGATGCTCAATAATCTCAGGGAGAACTTCAACAGAGAGATAGGAAGCATAAAAATGGACGTGGAAACCATAGAAAAGAGCCAGTCAGAAATAAAGGATACAATAATGGAAACAAAGAATATATTACAGGGAATCAATAGTAGATTAAGTGAAGCAGGGGATCCAACTAGTGATGTAGAAGATAAGATAGCAGAAAACACCCAACCAGAACAGCAAAAAGAAAAAAAATTGAGGAGAGTTTAAGAGGCTTCCAGGACAATATCAAGTGTACCAACATTCACAGTATAGGGGTACCAGACGAAGAAGAGAGCGAGCAAGGAATTGAAAACCTATTTGAAGAAATAATGACAGAAAACTTTCCTAACCTGGTGAAGGAAATGGACACCTAAGCCCAGGAAGCACGGAGAGTCCCAAACAAGATAAGCCTAAAGAGGCTCACACCAAGACAGATCATATTAAAATGCTAAAGTTTAACTACAAAGAGAGAACATTAAAAGCAGGAAGAGAAAAGCAGTTAGTTACCTACAAAAGAACCCTCATAAGACTGCCAGCTGATTTCTCAACAGAAACTTTGCAGGCAAGAAGGGAGTGGCAGGAAATATTCAAAATGATGAAAAGCAGTGACATACAACCAAGATTGCTCTACCCAGCAAAGCCATCATTCAGAATTGAAGGACAGATAAAGAGCTTCACAGACAAGAAAAAGCTGAAGGAGTTCATCACCACCAAAACAGTATTACAAGGAATCTTAGTGGGGCTTCTTTAAGATGGGAGGGAGTTAAGGATGGGTGAAAGGGGAAGGCATTAAGAAGTACAAAATGGTTGTTATACAGTAGTCATGGGATGTAGGGTATAGCATAAGGAATATAGTATTGTATATAATGCAGTATTACAGTCAATAATATTGTAATAACTAGGTATGGTGCCAGATAGGTACTAGATCTGTCAGGGTGATAGATGGGAATGGGGTTGGGGGCAGGGTGAAAAAGGTGAA
>NW_017731802.1:1219097-1256724 GCF_001890085.2 Hipposideros armiger | reverse complement strand
CTTGGGCTAGTTACCTGACTTCTCTGTGACTCAGTTTCCTTCATTATAAACCTAGTTTATGTTAGGATTTGATAAAATAATACCTGTAAAGCATTTAGAAAATTGCCTTGAAGGGCAAGCAAGTCCTCAATAAATGTTTGCTATTACTATCATGATTAAATTACTATGAGTCTATAAATCATTAAACATCTTAGTCATTAACCTGATACATTCCATGAGTTGCAAGACCCTAGGAAAATGTCACTAGCATAGGAGTCCTATCTTCAAGGCGTAGACAATCTCATGGGTTACACAGACATAGCATGTCAGTGTTCTGAGATTAGTATTAGAGCAGATGTGATTATGGGGAATGCATTTGCTGTCTAGTGCTGCATAAAAATTACCCCAAAACTTAGCAACTTAAAACAACAAAGCATTTGTTATCACACGGATTTTTGTGGGCCAGGGTCTGAGTTTAATGTAGTTTGGTACCTCTGCCTCAAGGCCTTTCACAAGGTTGCAATCGATGTGTTGGCCGGGACTGTGCTCTTATCTGAAGGTTTGACTGAGGGAGGTCCTCTCCCAAGCTCACATGCATGGTTGCTAGTAGGATTCAGCTTCTTGCTGGTTGTTGGCTGGAGCTCTTGCTCGGTTCTTAGTCACATTGGCATTTCCGTAGGGCAATTCTCACTTAACTTCCATCAGAGCAAATGTGAAATAGCAAGAAAGGGTGAACTAGACTAAAATCAGTCTTTTACAAACCTAACCTCAGAAGTGACATCCTATCACTTCTACTATACTCTATATTGTTGAAGTGAGTCACTAGGCACAACCACACTCAAGAGAAAATAATTACACATGGCATGAATACCAGCAGGTGGGAATCATTGAGATCCATTTTAGAGGCTAACACAGGGCACAGTGCTTAAACAAAGAGCAGAGGTGGAAAGACTTTAAAAGTAGGATGGGTACAATGTGGGTTTTAAAGCATAATTATTCACAGGGACGATATGGGGAAATGGCATCCTTGGTAGGGAGAATCGTCTGTATAAAAGCATGTGAAAGAGACAGGATGTGGTCAGGTGTCACGTGAGAAATTATCTTGATGCCATGGAAACTTCCAAATACACTAATAAACAAACTTCCCAGAGGTCATGGAACAGAAAAATTCATGCACTACATGAAAATACTTGAATTCCATGACATATTAAGTAAATTTAAAGTACAGTAAGAAGCAAGGCAAAAGAAAAGGGGCAACCTACACTGAGGATACGGTACCAGTGTGTACAATAGCCTTCCTGCCTGAATTCTGGGACATTCAATGTTCCTATGTCCGCGCTCTCTTTGCCACCTCAGACTTCCCCACTGACGGTGTGATTACAAGGACTAGAGTTCAGGTTCAAGCAAGGTAGACCACAGAAGGTACCCCGAGCCAGAGAAACGGAAGGAGATATATGGGAACAATTACATCTCCCTACAGCTTTGCCTTGGCAATTAGCTTCCCGAACAGCCATGGGTTTTATGTGCATTTATTGAGTAGAGCACAAGGTGGGGCCAGAACAGGAGCTTTTGGGTGTTGCTAATGGGTGGCCTAATTTGAAGATGTCATAGTTCTCAATTGATTAGCAAGACTTTGATCTTTCTATTCATTTCTATCTGTAAGTAAACACTCTTGCTTGTGTCATCATATTTTCCTATGTATTTTTTTTTTGGTGTGTCATACATGTTCTTAATTGATTATCTATATTGAGTGCATCTTATGGGTTCTGGCTATGTTTCACAAGCTATTTGCTTACTGATTATCTATACTTAATTATCCTTTGAGTTTTGCCTATACCTCATAAATACTGGCTTCCTTACTATTTACGCTCAATACTTCTTATGAGTTTCATCTGTCTTGTTTGTTTTCTTACTTTTATAGTACAATTGAATACAGTATATGCATATTACATCAGGGAACTCGAAAAATTCTGGTTCAGCTGGAGCACAGCAGACTTGCTGAAGAAGGGCAGGAGATACATATAGAGAGGGCTTTGTGTGGAAACATAGACTTTATCTTGCAAGCAATAGAAAGTTGCTGAAAAGTATAAGCAGAAATATAACTTTTTTAGAATTATCACATGTACATATGTGAATAAATGAAATGAAAGTGATATGTGATAAATTCCTAATGGATGGCTCAGATAGGATGGATGATGTATACACTTTAAGGCAGGAAAAGTGATATCCCTCTGGTGTCACCTGTGGAGGCTTCAGGGAAGATGCAGTGTGTTTGTTATTCCATGAAGGAAGGGAATGACTGGTTGAGAATGGAAACTATCTGGGCTGAGAGAAGGACATTAATAAATGTAGCTCTTCCCAGAGCTCTATGCTGGTCAAAGAACAGGATTACCCCTGTATTTCACGGAAAAGTTTTCCTGGATTTAATAACTTGGATTTTGACACTTTTCCAGTAATGACAAGGGTTTATACCAGTTGCTAATTTGTAATTTAGTACAGGCACAAATTTAAATCATGTATGTTGTAAATTCAGTAGCAACTAACACTAATTGACTTACTTCCTCCCTTCCTCCTGGCAACTGAATATCAGTGCAAAGAACTATTTTCACTGAAGTAAAGGAAAACGAATTTGGAGGTGGTTGGGTGAAAAGTAAACCTCCACAGAAATTTTAAAAATTGTTAACTTTATACCAGGCATATTATGATGTACATCTTTTTTAATCCTCGAGCCCAACCAGCCCAAAAGGCAGATTTTATTTCAGACATGAAGAGCTTGAGGATGTAAAAGATATAGGATGTAAAAGATCATACAGTTAGAAAATACAAGAGTAGGGATTTGGACTTAGGTAGTCTGGTGCTAGAGTCCAACACTTAACCCCTGTGTAAACCAACCTGCCACTGTTGGTGCTGGTGATGGAAGTGAAGAGAAAGTGGAGAGGTTTAAAGAAGCAATAGCTGGTGACTAATAGTATGTGTTTTAGATAAATTTAAAGAGAAAAGTAAAATTAACCAGATGCTTATAAATAAGTTGTGAAACAATCCGTCATACGTATATGAAAATGTCACCATTGATTTTAAAACCATTTTAGAGTTGCCAGTCAGTAAAAAAAAAAAAATGCTATCTAAATAAGAAATAAATCTTACAGTCATGTTGAGAAGCTATACATAGTAAACATGACTCTCGTGAGAATGTCATCTGGAGAAAAACAAGCTTTTGTCTTTCCAAGAGCTAGGAAACATATGTCTGTCAGGAAAGTGAAGGGTTTCTGATTGTGGTGGGCAGATTGTAACCAGTCAGTTACAGTCCCTATGCTATGCGCATTCCCACAGTCTACTGTGCATCACTTATTTCCTTACTCTCAAATTTTAAAAATTAGGACTCTGTGATTTCAGAACCTAGAATGAAAGCTGCTCTGTAGCTACATTCATATTGTACTGGAAACTTTACATGACATTCCTAGAAAGAGGCAGACCTATTTACAAATGCTGATGGTAGAGACTCTAACTTCATGGAATGCTGACTTCCAAACTCCGCCATCCATTCTAAAATGTTACCATCTGATACATCTTATAAGGTGCCGTTGTTATATATATATATTTTTTTTTTGTTAAGTATTTTTGAAACCAATTATCTCTTTTCTTCACTACAGGGCTAGTTTTATTGCACCTCTGAGAGCAATCGTCTCTGAGAATATGTTTGTTTAATTATGAGACTTTCGTATTTTCACATTCTAATCTTTAGGGTAGTTAGGTTTAAAGACAAGAACCAAGAGGAAATAAAAAGAACATGGCTGCTCTTTATTTTGCTTATAAGATCATGACGAGAACACAGCTAGAAAACCACATAAGCTTTGGTGTTTAGGATTTCTTAGAAAAAAGCAATATTAATGCTGCATAAAAATTAATAAAGGTAATTCAGAATTATATGATGAAAACCCTATCAAGAGAAAAGAAAACATAATTTCCTGCTTGGAAGTAGGGAAATAAAATTAACGATATTTTTTTCTTACATAATAAGGTCTTGAGGACTAGTATGAAGTTTTTGGATTGAGTATTATTAGAAATAAATGTATAGGAGACACCACTAAACTGAATTTTATAAGAAGGACATGCATTGGGGCAGAACTCTTCTTGGTTTATTTCCATTTTGTAGAGTTTGGTGTTTCTCCCTGGTGGGTATTGAGGTCCCTTTTGCATGCTTGTCCCTGCTAATGGAAGGGCTGGGGTTGGCGATTAGAGAACTGTCCAGTCTGTCTAATATTCAGACCCCAGCCAATAACCTGTTAATCTCAGAGGACAGACAGACCCCCACCTTCCTTGATTCAACATGCCCTGATGGAAAACTGGGGCTTGCCTCTGATTGGCACTTTCAGTACTGTTTAAAAGCCTACTTCAAAGAACATACAACCCATCAGATAATTTCAAGAAAGTCTGAGACATTTTCTGGTTCCAAATCAGCAATTCCATTTGATAGGTTTAAGCAAGGCTCTTAAGGAAAATATGAAAAACATTTTACATTAATTTTGTAAATTAATTCTATTTTATCTTATTATAAATTAATTGTATTTTTCTGCATTAATTGTTGCTGATGTGTAGGTGGTAAAACCATAGTCTTAACTCTTCAGACTTAGGTTGAATAAATGTGTGAAATCCAGTATAATTCACAGAAAGGAAATTAAATGAATTATATGAGAAATGAACAATGCTTGTTCCCTTTTGTTAACCAGAAATGATTCATAACGTATTATTCTGATCTTAATTTTAAGTAGTCAAGGCCAGATGATAAGCTAAAGCTTCAGAGATGCAACTATTATTTCTTAACATAAATGGAAATGAGTTTCATCATCATCATCATCATCATCAAATGATAGTTGGTCAGAATAAAAGATAAGGAGTTTATATAACATGATGCCATGCATAAATTGTGTCCCCTTTTGCAACCTTTTACTCTTAATTGACTCCTGGGGTTGACCCCTTATTCACAATCACTTAAGGCCTGTTACATAATCATCTGCCATCAAATCAATGTTGTCCATGTTCAGAGATGTATTTGTTTTCTATTGCTGCTGTAACAAATTACCACAAACACAGTGGCTTATGACAACATAAACTTATTATCTTACGGTTCTGGAGGTGAGAAACCTAAAATCAAGTTGTTGGCAAAGCTGTATTTCTTCTGTAGGCTTCAAGGAAGACTCTGTTTTTTCAGCTTCTAGAGATAACTTGTATTTCTTGGCACAAGGCCCTTCCTTGTATCATTCTGACCTCTGTCTCTTTATTCACATCTCCTATTGTGGGCCTCCTGCCTCCCTTACAAGGATGCTTATGATTATATTCGCCCCTACCTAAATAATCTAGGTTAACAGTCCCAATTCAAAATGTTTTATTTAATCACATCAATAAAGTCCCTTTTGCCATAAAAAGTAACATATTCATGGAGGTTCCAGGGATTAGAACATGGATATCTTTGTGTAGGTGAGGGGATAGGGGAGGCTTATAATTCAGCCTGCCATAAAATGCATGACTTTCTATCCCTTTGGCCTCACAGTTTGGACCTCTTAAATAATAATTGCCAACAGTACAGAGCACTTACTTAATATAAGCCTGTCACTGTTTTAAGTACTCTCCATGGCTTATCTCATTTAATCTGCAAACAACCTTCAGGTTAAGTACTATTAGCACCTTGTTTGACAGATGACAAAATTGATAAATTGGCTCAAGATTGCACAGGAAGTTCCCAAGCTAGGATTTGAACCTAAGAAATATGGCTCTAGAGCTCAGGTTGTTAAACACTATGCTATGGTATGTTCCACACAAATGCCTTTGGCCTTTACCTTCACTTTCAAACACTTACACTAGTGTTCACATTAAGAATAACAAGACAATAGTTTAGTGGTTACCAGAGGGTAAGGGGGGATGGGGGAGGTAGAAGAGGGTAAAGGGAGTCAAATATACGGTGATGGAAGGGTGGTGAACACACAATGTGATATGTAGATGATGTATAACAGAATTGTACCCTTGAAACCTTATGTAACTTTACTAACCATTTTCATCCCATAAACTTTAATTAAAAAAAAAGAATAATTGGAGCACAGCACAGGGAATAGACTCAAAGTAACTGTAACAGTTGTATATGATGTCAGAGGGGTAGTAGATTGGGGGTGGGGGGTTATCACTCTGTGAGTGGTGTAAATGTCTAACTATTACATTGTTTTGTACACCTGAAACTAATAAAAATTAAAAAATAATAATTGGAGTAGTACTTCTCCATATAATACATCTAAAATTCCAAAATGCTCATTTCTTCTCTTTCCCTCTAACTTTTTATTTAGAAAAATTAAAAACCTACATGAAAGCTGAAAAGATAGTACAATGAACACCTGTGTTCTCTTCCCTTAGATTCACCAATTGCTAACATTTTATCACATTTGCTCATTCCTTTTCTAGTTCTCTGTATGTATAGCCATAGGCTATATATAGTATTTTTGTAAACAATTGTGAAGTAATTGAGTCATCATGATGGGTTACTCCTAAATAATTTAGCATGAATCCTTTTAAGAACAAGGATATTTCACATGAAAACGATATGACAAAACTATTATTATATTACATGGAAGAAATTTAACTTTGAACATGTTTTGTCCATATTAAAAGTTATCCAGTTATCCCAGCTATCTTTTATAACTATTACTATTTTTTTTAAGTCCAGAATCGAATCAAGGACCAGACATTGTATTTCACCACCATGACAATTTAGTCTCCAGCCTAGATTAGCCTCTCACCCTTTTTTTTTCTTTCTGATCATTGACACAGTTGAAGAGTTCAGGTCAGCTACCTTGTAGAATGTCCCACAATCTGCAGACATTCAAGATTGATTTTATTGCTTTGCAAGATTATATGCGGGTTTACTACTCTTAGTAAGACTTTTACTCAGAGAATATTATGTGCCTCCCATTGTTCAAATCAGAAGGCACTTAGTATAAATTTATATTATTATTTGTGATGCTAAGTGACATTACTTGCTTAAGGTATTGTCCACCTCTCTATCTAGATCATACAGTCTTTCATTTGGGCCACTTTTTCTTCTAGGATCATTTCTTCTGAATCCTTCTAGAGCTGACATTGCTTGCTGGCACACACTAAGCCTATTGCCAGTCTCTCCCTGACTGCCTGGGGAACTCCAGTTCCCCTACGAGTGTCAGTGAGGTGTAGCAAGTCTGCTGGGGTTTCTAGGAAAGGTTTTGCCTTCCCAATAAAAGGCATTGATAACATTGGCACCATCCCTCCTCCACACTCTTCTTACTGAATCAAATGCAAATGCAGCCAAAAAGCAGAAAGAGTTACAGCGAGACTGGTCTTATAATCTTCATTGACTTGACAGCCATTTACTTTTAGGCTTCATTGTGTGAGAGGAACAGGCTCACCTTTGTTTAGACCTGGCTCCTTTTTCTATTTTTTGCAAGCTGAACGCACCCTGATCGACTCTATCTTTGTGAAAAATACTATTCTTCGTGGGAGCGACCTGATAACCCATCTTTAAATTTTTATCAAATACTGAAGGATAATGGGGCACAACTATCTAGGACAGTTTCACTACAAATTCATGGTTGTCAACCTCAGTCATGCCCTAAATGCAATTCTGTATTCCTTTCAATTATCTTTGGTGAACTCTCTCTTCTACTGAACTCAAGTAACTATTCCAAATGTTCTTTATTTTTCTTAAGTTCCCTAGATGATAGCCACCACATATAGGACACTAGCTAGTATATACCCTCAACAAAAAAGTAAGTCCTCTTCCCTTTACCTACGGTGCTTACATACCCATCATTAATATTCTATCTGAGGTAAAATCCTCATTTGTTTCCACAATCCTATCCCCTCTCACCAACCCAGGACTTAATCAGTCAATTATCTATTTGTCTTTCATTCCTTCATTATAGCCTATGAACGTAATCCAGACTTTGTAATACACACAGACATACAAATAAACAACAAAATCAAATAACAATAACAAAACTCCTTTCTTGACCATGCCCCTTGTTCTAGCTATTGCCTTTCCTCTTCCCTTCCCTTCTTGGAATAGTGTCTGCATGTTTCTCCTACAATAAAGATCAATGACTACACTTAACCTTCTGCACTGAGGTCATCACTGACTGCCATACTGCTAAATTCAATGGTCACCTTTCAGTTCTTACTTTACTGAATGTCTCTGAAGCACAACACACTGTTGAAGACTTATTGCTTCATAAAACTCAGTTCTCTAGGTTTATACTCTACTGCTCTGCTTTTGTATTCCTCCTTTCTCTGATTTTCCCATCTCTTCTTTTTTAAGGAACTCCCTCTGATTTGTCTATTCCTTAAATGATGGCATTGCCTTCAGTATCCTCTTTGGCCCACTGCTCTTCCTAGATACATATGTGCTGGCAGATTCAATTTTGAACTTGCTTTCCCCGCCTCTGCAGTCAACTATCCTGACTTCCAGCTATATTGACAAACAGTGGCCACAATACCACTAGATGCTTGGCTGTGGACCTACAGACGTGATAGCTCAGCAGAGGTAGCACATTTCTATAGATTTTTTCACCAGTTCCCCTTCGTTTTCCAATACTGGCTGCTGAAAGTGTCTGTTTTCCCAGATTACCATTTAATCTCCAACTTGTCTACTCAAACAGTAGTGCTACAGGAGATCTCATTCGAGACTGTTCTCTGGTGTTCCAGCATCCCCGTCTGGACTCTAACTTCCACAGGTTCTCCCCAAAATGAGTATGGTCTTATTCCTTTAATAAATCCCTTATTCCCAAATAATCACAATGACACCGTTTGTACTCTGTCTGACGCTACCATCTACCTGGACATTTGTGTAAGAAAGAAATAAGCTTTGCTTTTATTTATGGCAGTGTGTTTCTAATTCATGAATCTAAGCTGTATTTTACTAATCAGAGAGACTCATTAGGGTTCTGGTTAGGACACATTGATTTTGAGATTCCTACTGACTTTGAAGTGGGGGTTATAAATAATAGATGAAGAATCAATTCTGGGGCTTAGTGAGAGGTCAGAGTTAAGAATAGAAATTTGGGGATAATCAGTATACAGATGATAATTGCAAGCCATGTAACTAGTTGAAAATTGAGAAAACTGTGTAGGACAGAAAGGAAATCCAACATTTACAGATCTGGCAGAGGATGAATAATCAGGAAAGGCGATTAAGAAGTGTTCAGTCAGTTAGGAAGGTGTCACATCCTCAGGACAAGAACATATAATGCTTCAAGAAGGAGTTTGCGTCAAATGTTCCTGAGAAGCCTAGTAAGATGAAGATTGATAACTTTCCACTGAAGATTGATAACTTTCCACTGAAATGAACAAGATGGGGGTTCACTGATCACCTTGACAAGTGGACCAGTGGGGAGGATACCATAAAGAAATGAAGGCAACTCTTCCGGTGAATTTGACATAAGGTAGGGGGTCCTAGCTGGAGTGTGCAGGGTCAAAAATGATATTACAGCATGTTTGTGTGCTGTAAGGAATAGTCTAAAACAAAACAGGAAATTTGGTGATGCAGGAAAGAGAGGGGGTGATTGTAGGAGCAAAAGTTCTGAGTAGCTAGAGGGAATGGAAGCTAGTACATAGGTAGAGTCCTCGGCCTTAGGTGACTGAGGTAGACACAGCTCTTCCACCATAACTGGAGGGTGTCAATCTATGTGGGGATATTTTCAGAGCTTGGTAGATTTGCCTCTGGTAGAAAAATGTCATAGTTCTCTTTTGATTTTTTTCTTTTTCTTAGTGAAACAGTGGCAAGAACAATTGCTAAAAGTGAAAAGATTGAGTGGGGAGTGAAGACTTGAGGAGAGAAGAAAAAATGCGAAGTGGCCTCAGAGCATCCAATAGTCAGTTGATTAAGAAAATATAGTAGGGGGCCGGGTGAGTGGTGTGTTGGTTAAGGGCTGGCTTGGGATGCCAGCATATATATATATATATATATATATATATATATATATATATATATATATATATATATATATATATATATATATATATAGTAGGATTGCTGGACAGTGCTGGGGGCTTCTTAAAGGTTGGTTAAACATTCATAACTTGATTAGTTGTCACTATTAGGATTTTTTTTCTCTTAATCATGTTCCTCCACTCACACAGGCATGGGGGCTATTGCATTTAATCAGAGCTGAAGATTTTCTAGGCAAACACTATGGGGTAGGGATAAGGGAGATGAGTATATATTTAAATGAATTATAGTGGTGGACAGTGGGTTGATTCTAAGATCAGTAAGGAGGGAACGGAGCTCATTGTTGGGAGGAGTGTCGATGGATTTGAAGGTCAATGGGATTGATACATTATTGAAGAGATTGTTGTTGGAAAGCTGGGAGAATTAGAGAAATATTAGATAACAGATTCCGTAAGTTAGCATAGAAAAACTCTACAAAGTTTGATATCCTTCAGGAATACTCTCAGGAGTGCAACTAAAAGACAAAGTTCTATGACCGAGTTGTTGTTATAGATGCCAGTGTTTCCCAAAATAGAGTTGTTTGCATAATATCATCACAACTTTTGTCAAACAATAATAATAATAATAATAATAATAATAATAATAATAGTGATAACTAGTATGTACTGAGTATTTGCTATATGCAGACACCATTTTAAGTATTAATCAGTTTAATCCCCACAATTATGAGGTTCATACTATTACTATATCTATTTTACAGATGGAGTAACTAAGGCACAGAGAGCTTAAATAACTTAAACTAAAGTCACTTGATCTCAGAGAGTCTGACTCTAAGTTTATGTCCCAAACAGCACACATATGGCCTCTTAATATTTGTACCATTATGTTGTAATTTTCTCATTAATTTCTTTTACTAGGCTCATTAGAAATTAATACATTTTCCAACAAAAAGTTACCCCACTACCATGAATAAAGATAATTTTATTGTAAATAATAAAAGGTAAGTGTAAAATGATCATTAAAAAAAGTATTAAATTTAAGCTAGTTGTTGCTGCATGCCAGAGGCTCTGAGGGAATGGCTTGCTATTTGTTACAAAGAAAATTAGCAATAGTTGGAAGGAGGTGAAAGACTTGTGCCAGTTGGGAAAAATTATGGAAGAATTTGAAATGGACCAAAAAAGGTAATGCTCCTATGTTATCTCAGCCTTTCATTGTTCTTTGAGCTATTTTACAACTCAGTAAGTTGTAGAGTATAATGATAATGCAAATGATTCTTATCCATGGAAACACAAATTAGTTGTGTCAAGTGAATTGATACTGATTATTGCCCTGTGGATAGACCCATTTTGCATCTACTTATAATTTCATTTCTGCATTTTTCATTTGTCTACAAATGTGGGGTCCTTTGAACCTCCCTTTGACCTGGTTGCAACATCTTACTGGTTCCCTTATTAATCATTGAGTTAAATCTTTCACACATATTCATTTTATATTGGTATGAGAATCATCATTTTACTTTTTAAAAACCTATCTTTTAACACAAGAAAAATATTTTTCTCCCTTTTGTAATCAGAAGGGTGGTTAAGATTTGCAAAAGGAATAATTCCCTCACCATGTGATTCAATACTATGAGGTCTGACAATTAAGTTTGCGAACTTGCTGCAATGATGTTGCTAACATTTTTTGATATCAGAGAAATTATTCATTATGAATTTGTACCAACTGGACAAACAGCTAACAAAGTTTACTATTTGGAAGTGATGAAAAGGCTGCTTGAAAAAGTTAGACAACCTGAATTTTTCGCCAACAATTCATGGCTCTTGCATCACTACCATGCACCAGGTCACACACCACTGTCTGTGAGGGAGTTTTTAGCCAGTAAACAAATAAGTGTATTGGAACACCCTCCCTACTCACCTGATCTGGCCCTCAATGGGTTTTCTTTCTTTACCTGAGATAAAGGAAATATTGAAAGGAAGACATTTTGATGACATTCAGGACATCAAGGGTAATACGACAATAGCTCTGATGGCTATTCCAGAAAAAAAAGAGTTCCAAATTGCTTTGAAGGGTGGACTAGGCGCTGGTGTTGGTGCATAGCTTCCCAAGGGGAGTACTTCAAAGGTGACCATAGTGATATTCAGCAATGAGTATGTAGCACTTTTTCTAGGAGGAGTTAGTGAACTCAATTGTCAGACCTCATATATAATGTTTTTGTCATTTAAGATCCCTTAGAATCCACTCTCCAGACAAAGTTACCCAATGTACCACCCCACTTAATAAGCATCTCATGCTTCAACAGCACTAAACTAGATTACTGTTTCTCAGGCTTGGCTGCTCTTTACAGTCACCTGTGTATGTTAAAAACTTCAATTCCAACAACCAATTATACATAGTTGTGATCTTCAAGAGCATACAGTTGAAAAGATGCAAGACAAGTAAACTTCAGTTAAAAGATATGCATGTGCCAGGATGCAGAAGGGGCTTACATGCTGTTAGAAGGAAACAACCCATGAGCGGGAGAGGTTTCCTGGGGGAGGCTAGAGGTGGGACAAGGAGCAGTGAGGTGGGCACGGGTGGACATGTTGGAAAAGAAAGTGACAGTCTTGTGCAAGGGTCTAGAACCACAAGAGAATGTGTGCTTTGGAGAACTGAAGCAGTGCAGTGTGATTAGAAAATGAATTGTGATGTCGTATTTGGAGATAGGCTTATGAGATGGGTAAAAGGGGCTTTGTTGTCAGTGGCGTTTGAACTTTTTCTTAGCTTCACTCTCAAGACATGCATTTTAGCTTTCAGCTCAATACAACACAGAGAGAATACTGAAGAAAAAGTTCATGCATATGATTTCATTCATATGTGGGGTATAAAACTGAAAGCAACGAACAAGACAAAAAAACAAACAAAAACTCATAGACACAGACAACAATTCAGGGGTTACCAGAGGGTTAGAGGAGAAGGGGGATGGTAAAAGAGGGTAAAGGGGGTCAAATATATGGTGATGAAAGGGGAACTGATTCTGGGTGGGGAACACACAATGCAACATATGGATAATGTATTATAGAATGGTACACTTAAAGCCTACATAATTTTACTAACCGATGTCACTGCAATAAATATAATAATAATAATGAAAGGAAACACAAGGAAAAAAAAGAAAAGGTTCATGAAGCAGCATTTACTCTTAAGACTTAGAATGCACTTTGGTCTATTCTGTTCTTTTCTTATCTATTCTATTCAATTGTAAAAAGGCTTGTGACCACCCACGAAATTGATTTCACCCATTAATGAGTGGCTGCAGTTTGAAAATCATCGTATTTTGTTGGTTTATTTAATAAACTAAGAAACTTGGACTATACTGAAATGTTTAAACATGGAAATGACCTGATGTTTAAAAGCTCAATATCAATATCTGTTTGTTGACTGACTGAATGATTGAATCCATCCATCCATCCATCCCAGAAAAGAGAGTAGAATAAAGACTTTTCTATATTCAGATCACACTTCACTTTGGTTCCTCAAGCGATTCAGAAGGGAAGATGCAAATAAGAATAATGAACAATGAAAATGAGCAATATAGTACCCAGGGCTCTGGCTGAAGGAACACAAGTACAGCTTGTGCTCACTGACCCCCAGAGGCCATCTTTAATGAGCAGTGAGACAGTTCATCTAAGTCACGAATTGTCACCATGGCTTCTGTTTCCTTAGAAACAGGGCAACTGGTGAAACTCTTGGCTCTAACATCCACAGTAAAATATCTAGTAGCCAGATGGTCTGGCAATCGCAATTGTCATGCCTTTGTGAGCATTTATCATGAATTGGCGTCACATGAGCAAAGAAGTTCTTTCAAGTGAGAATTGAACAGGGATGGAAAAGTGTGATCAGCAGGGGTCTGTGGGTAATTGGCACTGAGGGGCCGGCAAAAGGCAGAAACCTGGGGATTGAAACTCCACCCAGTCCAACAATTCCCAGTCTACTTCTGTTGTCATTGTTCCTACTGCTTACTCACCCATCGAGCACAGTACTGTGAAATAAATGCTGTTTCCATCCTCACAGTGTCTAAAAACAAATGGAATTTTGAGTACTTTCAAATATCTCTTCAAGGAAATAAATTGCTTATATAGCCCCTGCAAATAGGAAATGCTAACCACCACTAGCCAGGAGAGAAACTAATGTAAGTATTTTATTATTCCCTGGCATATATTTCAGAGACGTCTGTGCTTTGTCAATGCCACTGCTATTGGCAAAACGCTTACTGGGCAATTATATGTTAATAGAGGCCATATTATAAGACAGTAAAGCAGTAATCATAACTCTAAGTTATTAAGTGCTTGCTATGTGAGAGGCACTGTACTAAACACCTAACCTATGGAAGCCAGTATGAGGTATATACTAGTATTATTCTCATTTTACAGATGAAGAAACTGAGGTTAGAGTTATTTAATCCGATTAAGGTTACAGCCTGTAAACTGAGCAAAGGTGGAATAGAGCCTGTGCTCTTAGTCACTAAATAACTTTATCATTTGTTTTCCCAAATATAAGGTGGTAAGATACAAAAGCTTTTGAGAAGGACTTTGTACACTTCTGGGTGAAGGACCCCTTTCACAGTCAAGTTAAACCTATGAACACCTTCTCAGAAAATGTATAGATGCAAAAAATAAAGAAAGAATTACAAAGCAAAACAAGTATTTTGAAATACAGTTAACACAATTAAAGAAATATAGTAATATATATACATACATATATGCATATATGTATGTATATATGTATGTGTATATATATATACATATATACACATATATGTGTATATATGTATATATATATAATTTTTTAGTAACGTCTTAAATAATATCAGACGATGGGTCAAACATCTACCATAATTTTGAAGTAGTACTTAGAAGTCATTTACTCTAATTTTTAATGATATTTTAAAATATGGGGCCGGCCGAGTGGCTCAGTTGGTTAAGAGCTCACGCAAGAGTATGAGCTCTGAGCAACAGCGGTTCGATGTCCAGCCTGAGCTGAGCAGCCGCTGAGCTGCCAACAGGTGGCAGGAAAAAAAAAAAAAAAAAAAAATATATATATATATATATATATATATATATATATATATATATATATGTGCAATAACTAGAATTAGAAAAGCTGGTATATCAGAGCTTCCTACTGGTCAAAAGTCACAAGTACTGATATTCACAAATGTTTGTTGCCTACATTTATCATGGAAATAAATGTTAAATTTCTGATAGAGGTTAGGGAAAATAAATACTTAAAGCTTTCCCATCCAAGCTCAAGGACCCCTAGAATCCTAAGCATCCCTTTTGGGGATCTATGGATACCAAAATAGGAGCCCTCATTCTCCCCCTAAGGCCATTTTGAACTCCCCACCACAGTCCATGGGACCTTTGGTAGTGTCTTGACACACTTGGGATTGTCATTTCAGGGGTGGTATATGTCTGGCTTCTAGTGGGTAGAGGCCAAAGATGCAGTTAAATATCTGAGATGTGCAGGATAACTCCAGAGAACAAAGAATTATCCAGCTGGAAACATCAGTAGCGCCAGTGTTAAGAAACCCTGCTTTAGAGCAAGAAGATTTGGGTTTGAGCCCAAAGGCTGACACTCATAAGCTGAGTGATCTTGAAGAATATTTCCCTTCTGAACCTTGGCTTCTTGATATGTAAAATGAGAATGTTAAGATGTACATCACAGGGCTCTTGTGAGGATGAAATGATATGGCATGAAAGTGTGTAAGTAAGTAATGCATTACACAAGTTATTTTCAAACTATGTTCTTTTGAGTCCTTGGATTACACAAGGTTGTTAAGGGCAATTTCTTGTGACTGATGGAGAGGGTGCAAGGTCAGAATTTCAGGCATCTAAACCTATATGTCAACCAGAGAATTTCCGCTGTTTATTTATTATATATTAAGCTTCTGTGGAGGATATTATTGAAAAAGAAAAAAAACTCTTTGCAGTTCCATGTAATACTTATAAGCATTACTTATAAGCATGTCACGATAACCAAATATAAGAAAAGAATTCTGTCCCCTTTGTTTCTTAGCATTTAACCCCTTAAATGTGTGTATTATTAAAAGGGAGATGCTAGCCAGCATTATTTTTGGTCAGAGTTTGAACACAGCAACTTGAGAAGAAAAATACACACCCAGTTTGCTTCCACATGCCATACTTCAGCAATTATTTTCTCTACACAAGCATTGAAAATACATCAAATAAGAGTAGTGAGACATTCATTTTTCAAAACCACCTTTCCTCCTACTGCTGACACAGAACAGAACTTTCTTTTTCTCATTTTCATGCATATGGTAATCAGTTTGCTTTCCTTTGAACTAGATAATTGTAAGAATCACAGAATACCCAAAGCCTGTCCATGTATATTTATGTTCACTAACACAGTTACACAAGGGATCAGCAGAAATACTACTGGTTCTGTTAGTTTAAATTAAATTTCTTAATCAATCCCCTGAGAAGTGTTATCCAGGAGGTAACTGCCAAATGTGCATGAATCTTTTATGTGCTTCATTCTATAACAGTTTCTGGGAGGCCTGCAAATATGAATTTTGCACAACAAAAAATGAGTGGCTGACATCAAACAAGGCATCTGGTGGTTTCTTGATCTTGGAAACCTAACACGGTCTTGGTGCAGCAGGACACAGATATGCTAGAGTTTTCTTGACTTAAACCTCCCTCCGCCCGCCTCCCTTAAGAGTAGCAGAAGCTAACATCTACTGATTTCTTCTGTATGCCAAGATTTTATTATTATGTAGTTTCCACAATAACCCTGTAAAGTCAGAACTACCATTAGCATCCACTTTATCAACGGAGGAGCCCACAGCTCACAGAGGTTGAGTAATTTGCCATAGTTGTGTAGCTTGGAAGTAGCTGAAGGAGTATAGGAACTCAGGTTGTTTAAATTCAAGAGTACCACGTCTTGGCCATGACTAGAGACTGCCTCTCCTATCTTAACCCTTCACCTCTCCCCTGTCCCTGCAATGTGGTGATTACTTAAGCACTACATTTTCAGTTGGACTAGGGGTGGGATTTGTTATGAAGGGCCAGACAACTCTGGTGTGCTTGCCTCTCTGTTGCTCTTGTATCAAGGGTAACTCGCTATAGATGTAGAGAGGAAAGGAAGGTAAGCTGGACCCTTTGGGGTTTTCCTCCTCCCATGCTTCACTGAATTGTACTCTGAAGTCCTCCCTCATTCCTTTGCCCAGGTAGCTGGATGGGAACCACTCATTGTCTTCAAAAAGAAGTTGTTAAAATAGACCCAGGAAACAAAGTTGTCAAAATTTCAACTCTTGGACTTTTCAATGGCTTTATTTCAAGTACAGCATGAAAACAATTTGAAAACAGACTTAATCCGGTTATTGACATCCTTCCCTTGACTATGAAAGCCGTGTCCTTTAGCCAAACGGGGCCAGCCATTTGGACAGCCCCTGAGTCCAAAAGGAAAGATTCCCCAAGCTCCCCAGCAGCACCGGGCATGAGACAGCATGGCCCTTGTGAGTCAGCAAGGACAAAGCCCATGCTGTCAGTTCTGCTTCTCATGACCCACTGGTGAGAATTCAGCGTTGAGAGTGGCTGGTGTGCTGTCTTTTAAATTTCCTGCAGGAGTGGTGCCTGCCTATGTTCATAAGACATTGCTTAGCCTTCCATTTGGCTTATTTGTGTGGGTAGTGACCTTCTACACGTGCTGAAACTGAGCACTGAGGTCATGTGACACTTATAGGAGGGTGAGGGTATCTAGAGAAAAGAGCTCCTTATCTAGGGAACATGGGCAACATGCATTGGAACCAGTCTGCTGTATCTAACAGTTCATAGACAGCCAATGAAAATAATCTCTTCCATGCATGCACAGATAATTTTATATTCCCTGTACATGTTCAATAAATGTTCTTGAATAATTGTAAGATCCCAGAGGGAGGGTAATAATGAGCTCTGAGTTTATCAATGAGTCTTATATTGACTGAGGTAATTTAAGAACTAATTGGAAAAGCACCTAACATGAATTGAATTCTTAACTGTCTGCCTCATGCTATGTTTAACATTTTACATACATTATCACTCATAATCTGCATAAAATCCCTATGAGATTACATTGTTTATAATCTTTATTTTACAGATGAAGAAACTGAGGCTTAGTGAGGTTAGGTAAATTTGGCAGAGGTCAGAGAACAGATGTGCAGTGAGAGAGAGGCAGGAGGAGAGAGAGAACATCTACCTTTAATGTTTGTGTATCTATGGTCTACCTTCAAAGAGATTTAATCTTCTATAGGAGGTAACACCAATCTCAATAATAAGATAATAATAACTGACAGATAATAACTGAGGCTGAGTGGGGTGCCTTGATCTGTATTCTCTCATATAATGATCTCTTTAATTGTCTGACTCTCTCTAAACTCTAAGTATCCATCAGGACAGGGACTATAGCTTGTTTATCCTTTTATTCCAGAGTCTGAGATAGCCCCTGACTAGCCCAGGGTCACCCAGTCAGCCAGTGAGATTCAAACTCAGACAGACAGTTTGGCACTAGAGCCAAATTCTTACCCATGACTTTGCCCTGTCTCTCACAGAACAACCCTGTTGTGCTCAGATTGTATGTAACACAGAGCACAATGTGTCGTGATCTTAGGGCAGGACTGCGTCCTTGGTGTGAGTGTATATACATCAGATGCTCCTTATATTCTGCATGCAGATTTAGTAGGAAATAACCTACCCAGTGAAATGTTGCCTGACTCTGAGCTTAAGAACAAAGCTGAATATCCCCTGTATCATCTTGCCAATTTCTTATTTAGCACGTGCATCAAAACATGAATAAATTTAGCAGATTAGGATGCCCCAGAAGACGAAGAGCTGCCCGGGAGGATTTCATTCTGCAAAGCTTCTGCAGAACACGAGGGATGGAAATGTTCAAGAATACTGCACATAAATAATAGACACACACAAGACAAAAGGGAGATGCTTAAGGCTTTCTCAAGCCAATGCACCCTAAGATTTTTGAGTTTCTTGTTTTTGCTTTTTTCTAGGCCGCTGTAGGTAGGTCATATAAATTATGGATTACCCAGTTTGTGGATAATTAACTATTGAAAAAGCTAGAGTTCACTGCAGTGATGACTCATATCACCTAGTTTGTGGATAATCGATTGTGGTACTTCTGCTCTGCTTTTTGGCCCTGTTTATTGCCTATAAGCAGTCACATAAAATTAGACTGAGGCAACATCAGAAAGTAGGAATAAAATTTGTACAGGGATATTCGATATAGCATTATTTATAATAGCAAGACCTGGAAACAAGCTAATTTGTCCAATAATAGATGCATTGCTAAATAAATTTGGCATATCTGGATAAATTTTGGCATATTACAGTAGAATAGTGCTTATAGTAAAAACTTAATATCATTAAATGCTTAAAACATGATAGACAATGGAATATCTAGAGCGTTTGACATCTATAATGCATCATTCTAAATATCCCTTCTTTCTTTATAGGACAAAATTGCTTTCAGTAAGAATCATGAAATGTAATAAACAGTAACAATGGCCAGAAAATAAACATAAATAGCAAAATGTTTCTAATCTTGAACTTTTTATACGATTACATGTTAATAAAGAAAATGACTAAAATTTAAAAATAAATATTACAGTACAAAAAATAATACATTAATATTTTTAAAGTACATTTTTTGGGGGAAGGAATTGGGGAAAAGCAGGTGGAGACATATTTCCAAAAGACTGACTTCCCTGTTTCAGAGAATGATTTGCATATAGAATGACAGAACTGAAGTAAATCACATTCTGTTTCTCCATTTTTGCAACCACTGTGCTACCACTGTTCATTTCAGATCTACTGGCTAAATGCAGGAATGAACAAACATATCGAACACATGACCTGCACCCAAAGTGAGCTCCAATGATTCTGAACCCTATAAAACTTCCTTTTGAGAGGGAAGAATATATGTAGCTAATTCTCTATCAGGGACCACACGGGAAGGCCTTTGCATTAACTCCCATGTAGATTACAAAGTTTATTAAGATGTAAGTGACTAAACTGTGCTAATTTGAAGCTTAAATATATATTATTTTAGTAAAACTCATCAGTGCCCTTACTAAATGTTTACAACGTAGACCAGCAAAAAATATTTTTGGAGGAGTATTTCATCCCTGATGTTTAGAATTGCTGGAACTTCAAAATAATAATATAAAGCAGGCTGAATTTTAGTTGGTTTTATTTGTTAATCATTGCTTCTAATTTCTCTATAATACCTCCCTCCCCTTCCCACTTACTGCTTGCTTGCACCTGGGGTGAACCATGCCTACTGTCCCACTCCTAAAATGCCACTCCTACAATGCCACTGATGATGATAAATCTATGGTGGGAAAAGATATAAGATTGTGTATAAGGTATACTGATAAGGAGCTTTTGAGATTGCTTTCTGCCCAAGAAAGGCTGAAATGGCCCAGTGGGGTTTCTGCCACTTGCGATACCTGAAACTAAAAGTGCCACCTAGGTGAGAACCGAGTAAGCCAGGGAAAGAGATGCTCCCTGTTGGATGATGGCCAACAGACCAATAAGAGCCTGTTTCTGGAAAAATATAAGTGCCAAATGCACAGACGAGGTAGGTTAATTCCATTTGAGTATTCATTAAGTTCATTCAGTATTCATTTCGTTCTTCATGAAGTCAGTCTTAGAGGCACTGCCATCTAAGCGATTATCTAATACGTGTTTCATTTTTGTTTTCGCAATAGGCCCTCCATTATTCAAGCTTATCTCTGTGGATCCAACTTAAAGAATACTTACCTTAAAAAATGAACAAAAGAGAGATATGATATAAACACTAGCAGGGAATATGTAGAAAATTTAACCATAGTTTGGCTTTCTGGGTTGTGAGATAATGGATGCTTTTTTTTTTTTTCCTTAGCATTTTCCTATATTATCTACTATGAGCATGTGTTGCTGGCTTTTCAGGGAGAAAAAATTATGTGGTAACTGTATTTCTATTTTCAACTAATTGGCTTTAAAAGGAGAGAAGAACTTTTGTATCTATAATTCCTTGCATAGAAGTAAGTTCTCCTTCCTCTGGAAAAACTAGTAAGGGCAAAAAGCAAAGGGCTATAACCTGCTGAGATTATACACAGTTTATTTTGGGATAGTTACCTGAATTTTTTATTTCGATGCTGTGGGATAAAAATACCATTTGAAATTTTCTCAGGGTAGTAAGAGACCAAGATAATGGTCAGGTAGTTACCTTGGGCTGAAAAGGTGATGCGGGTTAGTGCTTTTAACAATCTCTTGCTTATACAGAAAGGTTATTTTTGAAGATAAGAGTACCGAATGTTCCAAGTACCCACAGTCGTCATGGAAACCTTTTAGCTAGCTGAATAGGTTAGCAGGATTTTATGTTCCCCACTTTGACAAATACAAGAAGACATGATCCCAGCTTTGCATTGCTAATCAGAAAACTTCTGTTTTCCAGTCTCCCAGCCCTTGATTAGTCACCTTTTATTAATATTTTTTGTTTCTTCTCCACAGCATAAAGCAACAGGCAAGTTCTCTTTCACAAACCATTCCCTCTTTAGAAACAGAGCCCAAATCGTGACTGGGCTGACCTTGTTCTGTTTGGGGAGTAATATTTCTTGCAGCGCAGGAAGGCTCCTGCAGGTTAATTCAGGCTCCTGCCGAAACTCTTCTGATTTGTACTGACTTTCAATGGTTTCCTGGAGGTAAACTCACTTGCTAATAGGCAGGAATTATTTCTCATTTTAGGAGCAACAGTCAGCCCACACCAGCTTATAAAACACAGGTAAGCTTTAGCAAAAAGGCATCCTGAAGCTAAAACCAAAACAGCCTTGTCACATGGGAGAATTCACTTGCAGCAAATCTTTGTCCTCTTACGCGGCTGTGACAACCCTCCGCATTGATTTGGAAAATAGACGTGGTCTAGAATCCAAAGGCAAATTGGAAAACTAACTACTGCACTGCAGGCAGAAGTCTGGGCAATTTGGGTAAACTAGTTGAAGATAGAATTTAAGAGTCATCAGAGAAGAAAGCACTGTGTGCACATGGGGGATGGAGTTGACAACGACACCTCAAATCAACCGGTTTGTTAAGCAGTGTATAAGTTACAACTAAGTATAATGTAACAATTAAGAACATAGAATTTCTAGCTATGTGGTTTGGGGAGTTCATCAGGGGTCTCAGTTTCTTTATCAGTATAAGGGTAATAACACCCACCCCATAGGGTTATAGTGAGGAGTAATGAGTTAATACTGGTGTACTACTTATCAGCCATGACACATAACACGTGCTATATTTGGCAGGATAAAGGCATGAGGGAGGCTGGATTGAAGGGAAACAAGACTAAAAAGATAGAACAGAGGGTAACTCAATAAAGAGGGGCAAAGGACCATGAAAGAACAAGGCATATCTGGTTGTGGGGCAGGATCATTACCAGTTGCCTCAATTGGATGTTGCCACAATTCCCACCCTACCCCTAAACCCCCACTATACCTCATCTCTAATTGGATGCAACTAACTGAGAGGATTTTTACAGAATTCGTTGGACCAACACAATGGTTTTCATAATCTGATTATGCCCCCATGAAATCTCGCTTTCTATTGTTAAATGTTTCAGTGTCTGTTCTGCACTAATGCAATGATTCTTGCCTAAGAAATTAGCAAAGTTATAAAGAAGTGCGTAATGAAAACCACTGTTTCAAGGGGTTTGGGATGAAGAGGTTTCAACCTTGCCGTAGCAGAGTTATATTTCTTCTGGGAATTTAAATAGTGAAGAGAAATGCATCTGTACATTCTTCTTGCAAGCTAAAAGTACTAAACAGACTGATCAAATGGATAAAAAAGAAACCAACCTAAACTTCATCAAGTAAAGCTTGAATAGTGCATAAGACCAGACCAAAATCAATGATTTTGGAGACCATCAAAACAAATTGTAGCACAGATCACAACTCCAATATTAAGCCAGAAAAGTGGATGTCAAATGAGAAGCTAGCCTGAAAATAAAACAGCTTGGTTTCATGTTTCATCTGAAACAGGTTTTCCCATACTCAAGAAATGAATTTCTCATATACACTATCATAATTTTTGAGGACTTTTGTGTTATAATAAGTGATAATTTTTATAATGCAAATTGTATTCTTTAATCAATCATGTTATGCCAAAATGTGTCATGAAAGCTTGCCCAGTAGAAAAAAAATACCCTGCTTCTTCCGATTGAAAGTAGTGATGATGAGTTTTTTTAAATATTATAGTATATATTTCTCTGCATTTATTCTCTCTCATTTTTTTCATGTGGCTCTTATCAATCATACTTCACATTTCAAAAGTCTTGTTATTCCCCACTGTGCACAGAATATCAGATGCTTAATAAATATGGGACAAATGAATGAGTGAATTCATTACTAAGTAATGGGCATTATAATTTGGAGAATTTAAAGAATAATAAAATAAAATGATACTCTCACCTCTTAGGAATGAATTAATTCTTATTTAAATCAAATTTCACTTTTATCTATGCAATACATGCACATAGTAAACAAATTTAAAAGATTTTAAGGAAATAAAGCAGCCCCTGCCCACCTTTGTCTACCCTTTAATCCGGCTCTCTAGAGAAAATAAATTTGAACCATTTTAGCTTTTTCTTCTGGTGCTAACTTTCATATTTCTAAACATTATGCTTTTGCTACTGCATTGAAACATCCAATTCAATCCTCTGATGCCAACTTAGCGTCTCACAATTCAATTATATCTGGAGTTAGCACAGATCCCCCAATCCCCAAGGTTGTTCCCACTTCAGATGCCAGCTGTGAGTCCTGGATGTCCCCAAGCCACCTGCATTTCTTCCTTGACTACAAATTTGGGGGTTGCCACAACCCCCTTTTGGGTTGGAAAATTTGCTAGCACAACTCACAGGACTTACTTTGAAAGCACTATAGTTAAAATTACAGTTTTATTATAAAGGATACAACTCAGGAACGGCCAAATGGAAGAGATGCATAGGTCTTGGTGGGGGAGGCGGCAGGGTCTAGAGCTTCCATGCCATCTCCTAGTGGAATCTAGGCATGTCACCCTCCCAGCACATTGATGTGCTCACCAACTTGGAAGCTCCCTGAACTTCACTATCCAGAGTTTTCATCAAGGTTTCATTATGCAAACATGATTGATTAATATCATTGGCTACATAATTGAACTCAGTCTCTGGAGGTCCTAAGATGGGGCTGAAAGTTCCAACGCTCTAGTCATCTGGTTGTTATTTTTCTGCCAAACAGTCCCCATCCTGAAGCTATTGAGGGACCCCACCTCATTAGCATAAATTCAGGTATGGTTGAAAAAGTCTTTTTATGACTAACAAAAGACACTCCTATCTCTCAAGAAATTCCAAGGGTCTTTTGAAGCTCTGTTCCAGGAACTAAAAACAAACATCAAATATATATATGCATATGCTCCTTTTTTTTTCTTTAAAAAATAGCTTCCCATTTGTGTTTTATGGATACAGTCTCTTCTCTCTTTCCGTGGATGTACTTTTATCAGCATCATGCTGTAATTAACTAAGCTAACCAGTTGCCCCCCAAATAAATTGCTTTTTACAAAATTTTTTTTTGTAAAAAAAAAATTTATTGGGGAACAGCCATGGTCATTGGTTACACACTGCTTTCATGCTATAATGGCCCTGCTGACTCTTTTAAGGAGGGTGCAACTCAGAGTGGCCCATGCAGGGATCGAACTGGCAATGTTGGTGTTATCAGCACCACGCTCTAACCAACTGAGCTAACCGGTCACCCCACCATGGGTGTACTTTTAAATACTTTACTTTTTGAAATTATTTTCTGTCCCTTGTGCTGTCACACTTTCTTCTAAATTCTATTTCCCGCACTCCGTCTCTCACATAGAATGATTTCTTCAAATTGCTGTTACCCTTACTGTTCCATGTTGGTTCATTTTAAGAGTGAGGCATTTAAAAGCTGTGCATGGCTTCACAGCCAATGGCCTGAATTTGAGACTTGCCCTTTCGGTTCAGACACCATCCTACATGTTACTAATTGTAGGTTTTCTCTGAAATTTTTCAAAGACAAATCCTCAAGCAGTACACCCTGTGATGCCAGGGGTCTCTGAACAGACAGGTAAGAATGGGTCTGGGAGTACAAGTACGAACCTACAGAAAATTTCATTTGATTCACTTCTTTCTCTTTAGTAACTCACCATGGCCCCATCACATGGGAGATTGTGAGGCAAAATTTTTTTGTTCATTTTCTTGAAAGAATAAACTCTTCTAGCCTTTGAAAGTTGGGTAGGGATATCTGCCGGGTTGCAACAGTTGCAGGAAAAAATATGAGTCTAGTTCTTTTTTTTAATTTTTTAATTTTTAATTTTTATTGCATTATTATTTATAATTGCAAAAAGATTTGTCATCTAAGTGCCCATCAGTTAAGGACTAAAGTCTAGTTTTTTAGGAAGCCTTTCCACCTGCTCTGCTCTCTTTAGCCCTAAGCCCTACCCTGACATTTTCATGAAACATTTTGCTGCCATTCTCAAGTTGAACTTGTGTTTTGAGGGGTGTATCTTTTGCTTCATCATTATCTACATCTGTAGACATGTAAGAGTTTAGTGTTTTTTTTTCTCTTCTCTGCTAAGTCAGTAACCCCTCCTTCTTCATCTCCCTACCTACAAAATACTTGTCCACATTCTTTCTCTGCTTTCTGCTGTCCTCTCCTCTCCAGTTGTTTGTTTCTTTCTCTGCTTGTTTTGTCACTGAGGATTATACTGCTGTTATTTATCTTATTTCATTTTGGTAAAGTTAAAAGAATGGGCAGACACAGATGCATGTTTTCATTCCTCCATATTAAACCAGACTTTTTAAAAACTCCACCTTTTTAAAATGATTTAGTGGTTTGATATTTTAAGAAAGCTTCAAAGTGAGGTGCAGAGTCAGACATGCATTGACTGGCCACTGTCCTTTCTTCCCAACAGAAAGTTAATCACCTGTCCTTCACAGTGACCTCTTTTACTTGTCCCCATCCTCACATAGACTGCCTATGTGTTACCAGCAAAGGTGGTCACATTATGGGTCATTTTAAGAGTTCAAGGAAATCCCCCTTGCCTCCATTAAATCTCTCTATCCGTGCTTCACATCAGATTTAATTTTGACTTAAAATTTGGTTCTTATTAGTCTTTCAAGTTTTTTCCCCAGTATTTATAATTTGGAGTAAATTCAACATTTTTGTAAGGTTTGATAGGGGTTGGGTTCGAGAGTACTATGGAAGTGAGCCAAAAAGTATAATGTGTATATCAACAGAATGGGGAGCTAATACTGGGGGAGTTTATAAAACTAAACCCCATTGTTGCTCTAGAACCTTTCAGACATGCGTTTGAATTCTGCCTCAGATCACTTTCTATGTGACCTTGAGCATAGTATTTTATCTTCTATTGCCTCATTATAAATTGGTGTTACAGCAAAGGAAACCATGAATAAAACAAAAAGGCAGCCTACTGAATGGGAGAAGATATTTGTCAATGATATATCTGATAAGGGGTTAATATCCAAAATTTTTAGAACACTCATTCAACTCAACACCAAAAAGACAAACAACCCAATTAAAAAATGGGCAGAGGACATGAAGAGACATTTCTTTAAAGAGGACATACAGATGGCCAACAGACACATGAAAAAACGCTCAACCTCACTAATAATTAGAGAAATGCAAATAAAAACCACAATGAAATACCACCTCACTCCAGTCAGAATGGCTATCATCAATAAATCAACAAACAACAAGTGCTAGCGAGGTTGTGGAGAAAAGGGAACCCTGGTGTATTGTTGGTAGGATTGCAGATTAGTGCAGCCACTATGGAAATCAGTATGGAGGTATCTCAAAAAATTGGAAATGGAACTATCTTATGACCCAGCAACTTCACTCTTAAGTATCTAACCAAAAACATCCAAGATGCTAATTTGAAAAAATATATGCACCCCCATGTCTATTGCAGAATATTTACAATAGCCAAGATAGGGAAACAACCGAAATGCCCATCGGTAGATGACTGGGTTAAGAAACTGTGGTACATTTACACAATGGAGTATCACTCACCTTTAATGAAGAATGAAATCTTACCATTTGCAACACTGTGGATGGACCTAAAGAATATTAGGCTAAGTGAAATAAGTCAGTCAGAGAAAGACAAATACCATAAAATCTCACTTATATGTGGAATCTAAAGAATAGAATAAATGAGCAAACTAATCAGAAACAGTCTCAGAGATATAGAGAAAAAACTGAGGTTTGCTAGATGGGAGAGGGGTGGGGATGAGGAAAAAGATGAGGGGATTAGAAAGCACAGATTAGTAACCACCACAAGATTGCCACGGGGATACAAAAGATGGTTTGGGGAATATAATCAATAATGTTGTAAAGAGTTTGTAGGATATCAGATGGGCACACGTCTCATTAGGGAGTCCACTTCATGGGTGGTGTAGATGCCTGACCACTGCAGCATACATCTGAAGCTGCAGCTGAATAATACTGAATGTCAACTATATATATATATATATATATATATATTCATAGGATGTGTAGTGATAGATTGGGGGCGTTATCACTTTGTGAGGGATGTAAATGTCTAACAATACATTGTTTTATATATCTGAAGCTAATAAAAAATAGAAAATAAATAAATTGGTGTTCATACTTACTTTGTAGGTTGTTGAGCAGGTTTAATGGAATAATAAAGGAAGAACAAAAATCTTAGGATGTTGAGAGGATTGATGAGACAATAAATACTAATACTAATACTACTGCTACTAATGATAACTATAGAACAGTGCCTTGCTCATAAAAGGTACAATACACACTAGTTATTTCTAATACACAAATAGACCTTACAAATATAACATTACAGGAAAAATATTACTTGTTGTTTCAGACCCCAGGTTTGGTTTGCTCACTAGTCACACATGTTTTGTTTTTCCCCCCACCTCATTTGCTATGTTTAAGATTATAAACATGGTGAATCATCAAAATTATTAACCGTAGCATTTCGTGGTAGCTGTGCATTATTCTCTCCAGCCTGGGAGAACCTCCTGCCCAATATGAGGGTTAACCTTGTCTGTGGCAGAAAGTAAACCAACAAAGGCATGCTGGGATTGTTAAATGTGGCTGTCTCAAAGATGGATGTCTGTTGCTGCATGATCAATTTGCCTGTGGGGATTGAATTGATTACATCGATGGCAGCAATGAAAGTCTCATTCGAGGCTGAGCCCACTTCAGTCAACTGCATAGGGGCATGACCTGGAATAGATTCACTTGATTAAAGCCAAGGGAGCAGGAAGAAAGTTGGATAGGGACATGGGAACTAAGATATTTTATTAATAGGTCCAGTGCAATTTGTTAGAACAGAAATTTACTAGACACAATAACCCTGGGACGAGAAGCAAGAGACCTAGATTTTACAGTGCGCAGGTGTAGCTCTTATTTCCAATTTAACGAGACACTTTCTGGGGGAAGAAACAACTGTTTTTGGCCATATACATATTGAATCTTATTATCACAGTGGTTTCATATTTAAAAAAACATATATTTTGTGCACATCAATTATGCTGAATATTGTAATTCATTAGGAAATCATGTCTTGGTTAGTAAATTGTCATTCTTTTAAACTCTGAATTTTAAAACATCTTTTGTATTGTACATGTATTTGTTGTTACTTAACAATTTTCCTATAAAAACTAAGTGTGCTACATCTAGTAACTTTCATTTGTTCTCAGTTTCTCAAGTCTTTATTATTTTCTCAGTGGTGGCCACATTGCCATCTTTGTTTCCAACATTTAACATTTAATTTTTTAGCAACATCTCCACAAATTTTGATTTCTGGGTTAAGGAACTAATATATTTAAATATATGGTAGGTGCATAACTTAAATTTATCTGTGATTAAGACAGGGATGTGTGGCTTGATACATTGTTACAAAAACTAGCACAAACACAAGGAACTGGTATCTTGGCTGCAAATTCACTCTTCTCTAAACTCAGATTAACAATTCCAATCAGTTCAGGAAAGTTGAACACCCATCTGTTTTCTGATTTCATGTATATTAGTTTTAGTTACATATAACTGTATATATCACTATATATGACACTATAACCAGGAATATGATACTACATGCTGCAAGAAATTAGTTCTTTTAACTAACGAGAGAATAAGACAATATGAATATGGGAGAATAAGGTGATATTATCTAGAATGCTGCTTCTCATCCTATAACTGTATTTTCACCCATTGAAAAATACTCATCTATATCATGTATGAGGTTGTTAGCTTAAATAGCTTCTTCAGAAACCTTACAGAAGGTTTGCCTCCATCCTGTCTCACTTTGTTCACCACGCTATTTTAATTGCTGTCTTGCTAATGGAAGGAACAGGCACTAGAGTGAGGTGTGAGATTGAGAAAACCAAGGGTTGCCACTTATTATCTTCCTAACGGTGGTGCTTTAGACCCCATTTGTTTTTAAACAGACAGTTGCTGCCATATACAGGTGTTGAGGACTAAGTAATCTTTTTTTCTTTTTCAATTAGGGGGAACCGGTCAAGAAGCCAGAGAATGGATTTTCACGGGTCTTTTTCAAACTCGTAGCTTTTCTTGATTTGTAGAAATCCATTTAACTAAATGATCATTCCTAGCCCTTCTATGCACTCAGTTCCAAAATATGGAAGACAAGACCCTTCTCACCAATCTTTCCGTCCCCTTGTCCCCCGCACAGCACTCTAGAAGATTGGTGCCTACAGTCAAGTTGAGGGATTTTTGAATTCCTGCCTCCTCTACATTTTAGCTGTGTTCTGTGATTGCCAAAGCAGGATAATTCGATGAGAATTTCACAAAGGGATTAATTTTAAAACTGTAAGTAGTTTGTAAGGAAACTATGAGAGCTAGTGAAGTGCCCCATTCCCAGTAACAGAAGAGCTGTTACTACCCTTAGACCTGAAGAGAAATGGGAAGAACTGGCTTCAGGAACCAGAAAGAAGAAAGCTGTGCAGACAGGGCCATTGTCAGAGGATCTGTGACATTTTGCTCTGGAACATAGTGTGATACAACATGTGAGGAGGGAAAAAACTTGACCTCACTTTGTTTCCTACCTCTGGTCTCCTGCCAGGTTCTCCCGTTAGCTAAACCCCACTGGAAGCTTGTCCACGTAGGTCAGCGTCCTGGGGCAGAATGCAGGAGGAGGAGAATAGAGAGTAGATTTGGAGGGACAAATGGAAGTTAACTGAAATAGCAAGTGATTTAACCTGTGAGCCATCGTCTGCTCATCGGTAAAGCGGGGCTAACTATAGTACCCAGTTTACATAGTGTGGTGAGAATTAAGTAAAATACTAAGAGTAGTGTATGTAGTATAGATCCTAGTGTAAATGAAGCACTGAATGCATATTAACTATCATTATTATTATTGGGGAATTGTTTACCAAGTGGAAAAATATTGCCCAAGTGGTTAGTAATTCAGTGAAACCTACTAAATTCTTTCAAACTTGTTGTATTTCATCATGGATTTAAACATATGAAACAATTCAAAATAATTTCAACATACAAATAGAACTATTATCATTAATGCAGTTTATTATAGATTGTGAGTCTATTGTGAGTCCTTGAAAAGAATCTTCCAACTAGGTTTCTTCTATCCTTTGACATCGTACATCATCAAGTTCTGCCTGTTTCATCTTCATCCCATTCTAACTCAAGCCCCCATTAGCTCTACACCAACTCTTCAACTGGTCAACCAGGTTTCAAGCTTCTTGCTCCTCAATCTGTTCCTATAGCACTGATCCTTTTAAATTGGGCCTTAGACTAAGTTTACACCCATCTCAGCAGGTGTCCAAATTGCTCCATGATCTGGGTCTTTTCTTTCCTTCTGGTCCAACTCTGGCATGTGCTCATTGCATTACTTCATCAATGACAAACCACAGTCCCTGCAGTTCCCCAATACAGCATCCTATTCCAATGGTTCTCAAAGTGTGGCCCTAGGCTCACATCATCAAAGTCAACTGTAAACTGTTAGAATGGTAAATTATTGGGCTCGATTGTAGATCCTCTGGTGCAGAAATGGCAGGACTCTACCTTCTTGATCATTAGCCTTAGACACAACTAAAAAGAGAAAATGATCTATCATATTTACAAAATAACCACCTTAAAGTTTCAATACTTTCCTTCTTTCTAAAATAGGATGCCCCTCATTGTTAGTGCAATAGCTTATATTTTTTCTTTTCTTTTTTTTAAAGATTTTTTATTGGGGAATTGGGAGAGGGGAACAGACAAGTTGCTGTCCTTTTGTTCTTCATTCTAGTTGTGGAGGATGTCACTTCACTGGCCCATTTTGGTATTATCATTGCGCTCTTCCCAGGTGAGTCAGTAGCTCGCCGGCCATTGGACGGCCACTCATGGTGGCTCACGGCAGCTCATGAAAGCGCATGCCAGCTGCTGGGCAGCCCCACTGCAGCCTACGCCGTCGCCAGCGACTCACGGCAGCCCAGCTCCAGGTTGAGCTGTTGTTCAGCATCTTAGTGGTAGAGGGCACAACATCACTGGCCTTCATGTGGGATCTGAACCGGGGCCCTGCTGCTCAGAGCTGGCGTCCCAAGCCAACTCTTTTTTTTTTTTTTCAAGATTTTTATTGGGGGAATTGGGGGATGGGAACAGCGCTGGGGAATTGGGGGAAGGGGAACAGACAAGTTGCTGTCGTTTTGTTCTTCAGTCTAGTTGTGGAGGACGTTGCTTCACTGGCCCAAGTTGGCACCATCATTGTGCTCTTCCTGGGTGAGGCACATCAGTCGCCATTCTGGATGGCTGCTCACAGCGGCTGCTGGCCCCTCATGCTGGCTGCTGGCTACACATGGTAGCCCATGGCAACCCACTGCAGCAGGGGCTGCAGCCTATGCCATTGCCGGCGACTCACGGCAGCCCAGCTCCAGGTTGAGCTGTTGTTCAGCATCTTAGCTGTAGAGGGCAGTGTCACTGACCCTCATATGTGGGATCCGAACCGGGACCCTCTGGCCCCCAAACCAACGCTTAACCAACGTGCCACTTGGCTGGCCCTGGCTATATTAAAAAAAATTAATATCTAGTTTTAAAAATAATTTCTTATTTTTCAATTATCATTGACATATAGTATTATATTAGTTTTAGGTGTACAATGTAGTGATTAGATATTTATATACTTTACGAAGTGATCACCCTGATAAATCTAGCACCTATCTGACACCATTCATAGTTATTACAACATTATTGACTATATTTCATACATGTACTTCATATCCCATTGACTAACATGATAACTGGCAATTTGCACTTCTTAATCCCTTCACCTTTTTCAACCCATCTCCCAACCACCCTCTCATCTGGCAACCATCAATGTGTTCTCTTTATCTATGAGTTTTTTCCTGTTTTGTTTGTTTATTTTGTTTTTTAGTCTTTCTCTGCCTGGCTTAAGTCAGTTAGCATAACACCCTCTAGTTCCATCCATGTTCTCACAAATGGCAAAATTTCATTATTTTTATGGCTGAGTAATATTCCATTGTATATATGTACCACAACTTCTTTATACTTCTGTGTATCAATGGACACTTAGGTTGCTTCCATATCTTGGCTATTGTAAATAATGCTGCAAAGAACATAGAGATGCATATGACATTTCAAATTAGTGATTTGGGTTTCTTCAAATAAATACCCAGAAGTGGAATTACTGGGTCCTTTTTTATCTCTTGTTATAGCCTTTGTTTTAAAGTCTATTTTGTCTGATGTAAGTATTGCTTCTCCAGCTTTTTCTTTTTTTCCATTTGCATGAAATATCTTTCTCCATCCCTTCACTTTCAGTCTGTGTGTGTCTTTCAATCTGAAGTGAGTCTCTTGTAGATAGCATATGTATGGGTCTTGTTTTCTTATCCATTCAGCCACTCTACATCTTTGGATTGGAGTATTCACAAGACCTTTGCACTAACAATACATTTAAAGTAATTATTGATAGGTATATAGTCTTTGCAATTCCATTATTTATATTTTTTATCTTTTCTCTTCCTTTTCCATCCCTCTCCCTTCAAGTCCCTCCAACATTTCTTGTAATATTGGTTTGGATTTGATGAACTCCCCTAGCTTTTTCTTGTCTGGGAAGCTCTCTATTCCTCCTTTGATTCTAAATGATAGACTTGATGGGTAGTGTAATCCTGGTTGTAGGTCCCTGTGCTTCATCGCTTTGAATGTTGCATGCCAATTCCTTCTGGCCTGCGAAATTGTTTTCCAAATTGTTGATTTGATCATCTGTTTTATTTAATCTACTGTTGATTCCCTCTAATGTATTATTCATTTCAGTTATTGTATTCTTCATTTCTGATTGGTTCTTTTTTATGTTTTCTATCTTCATTTTTATATTTCCTATCTCTTTGTGTAAGTTCTCACTGAGTTCATCTACTCTTTCCTTAAGTTCTTTGACCATCCTCATAACCAGTGTTTTGAACTCTGAATCTGGTAGATCGCTTGTCTCCATTGTGTTTAGTTCTTTTGCTTGAGTTTTGTTCTGTTATTTTATTTGGGACATGTTTCTTTGTTTCCTCACCTTGTCTGATTCCTGTGTCTTTTTCTATGTATTAGGAAGGTCTGCTATGTCTTCTGGTCTGGCAGAGTTGCCCTATGTAGCAGGTGTCCTGTGGGGTCTGGTGGCACAGTCTCCCTGGTTACCCAAGCTGTGTGCTCCATGTGTGTCTCCTGTGTGGGCTGTGTGTGCTCTCCTCATGCAGTTGAAACCTGATTACTGTTGGCATGACAATGGGAGGGAATGATCTTCAGGTTAATTGGCTGTGACTATAGCAGAGGAACAGTTTTGCAGAGACTGACTCCCTCAGACCAGGATTTGCTTCAGTGCCTGCTAATTCTACCCTTTGGATATATCATTTGTGAAGTGGTTAGGTGGTGCTCTGATGTGGCCTGAAGCTGGCCACAGGGTATGTTGGTTCTGGGGCTTTCTCAAAGGGGCTCTGGTGCAGACCAAGATCAGCCACTCTCTGTACCAAGCCCAGGACCCCCTGGTATGAGCTACAAAGTAATCTGCAGATGATTGCTGTTTGTTCTGACCAAGAGATGCCTGGGAGAGGCTAAGCTGCGAACTGAGGACTGCTGCTGCTAGTGTCAGGCTTGGAGCTGCTTAGCAAGAGGCATGGGACATGCTGAGGCCAGATACTGTTTGTTGGAGGTTTGTGAACCTTTAAGAGATTTTAGAAAAGTCCACAGCATGAGCTGAGACATGCCGTTTGTATGGAAAACTCACTGCAAATAGCTTTGGTGGGTCTGCAAATTAGGTGAGGCAGGGTCTCAGGGAGTCACTAGGGCGGGATGAATGGTGTTAGCCAGGTTGATGGATACTCAGATTTAGCATTTGCCAGCACCGGCAACCTGTTCAGGAGGCAGGCTTAACAAAGGAACAACGGCTTCTGTCCATACTTCTCCCTGAGAGAAAGCTGTTCCTCCAGCCCTTACTCTGAAGCTAGACAATTTAGTTCCTCCACGTATGTACCTGGTGCCTTTCAAGCTGCTGTCACAGCACTGGAGATCAGAGTGAGTGAGTCTATCAGTGAATAAGTCCATGTGCAGGCCCTTTAAGAGGAACACCTGGGGCTCCAGTAGCCCTCTGTCTCACTCAGCCACAATACCTGCTGGTTTTCACAGCCAGAAGTTATGGGGATTTCTCTTGCCATCACTAGAACTCTGGGCTGTGGATCCTGGTGTGGGGCTGAGATCCTTTGCTCCTTGGGGGGAACCTCCATACTCATGACATCCCCCCAAAATTTTAACCACCACATGGTGTGGGGTCAGCCCATTTGCGTCTCTGCTGCTCCTAGCAGTCTCAACATGGCTTCTTCTGTATATCCTTAGTTATAGGACTTCTGTTCAGCTAAACTTCAGGTGGTTCTCAAGGGTGGTTGTTCTGTAGGTTAGTTGTAATTTTGATATTGTCTTGAGAGGAGGTGAGCACAGCATTTACCTACTTCACCACCTTGACCAGAACTGTTTATATTTTTTATTTGTAAGCATTTTCAGCTCATTTGCTACCCAAATTGCCACAAAGTCAGAGATATTATTCATTTTATGGATCACATTACTGATAAGTATCAACGTATTCAATAAGGTATACAATTACCAGTCCATTAGCTATTTGACTAAAGAAATTTCATTATGACATTTCTTTAAAAACCCTGACTATTATAGCTTTTTCCTTATGTACTGGAAAATTGTGTCCTAAAAAACTGAGCTTCAATAATCTTTTTATTAGTTTTCCTGCATGTACTTCACATATACTACCTTAATGATTTGTTTTATGTTTTATTCAATCATCCTAATTTCATCCTTGCAAAAGTAATGGGGCCAATCAAATGAAATTGTTTCTATAATAAAAAAGGGTAGGTAGCGTTCAAGACATTATCCCTTAAGGCATTTGAATATACTTGATCATTGGAGGGGAACAACTTGTAAGTAAGACAAAGGAAATGGATTAGAAGATGAGAGATGTTGCATGACAAAGAAGACAACAGTAGTGGTGAGGATAGAAAGTTTAATTACTCTACAGGGGCATTTTTCATAACTTTATAAAGCTGTATTTTCAAAGTCACCATCCTGGTTTATCATTCCAAAGTTTCTTCAACTGACAGTCAAGTTCTTCATACATAAAATTTAATTTCTTTCTGCTTTAATTTAAGCTCATATATTACAAATGGGGTTCTTTGTAGACATAAACAACTAATAAGCTCCCCTTCCCTCTTTAAATTTCTCATATGTATATGGATAAAAACCATACCATATCTCAGTTTTCTACCTTTTTCTTAGTTACTTTATAGTATATTTGTTTAAGAGCCCAGGACCTGGAACCACAGTTTTGCTTCATATCATGGTTTCCCACTTCCCAGCTGTGTGACCAGGGACAAATAACTTGTCCTCTTTGTCCATAATTTTGTTCATGTGTAAAATGGGGATAGTGATTATTTTTGCTTCTTAATGTTATTATAAGGATGAAATCGTCAATGTATATTAGGTGCTTAGAACAGTGCTTGGTACATGCTAAGCACAATAAAATTGTTTGCTATTATTGTTGCTGTTGTCACATTGTCTTTGAGCTACTTCAAGTGATTTTTTAAATCTCTCATTTTTTATTTTCAATAAAAACAGTAAGTAGACATGGTAAAGAATTTGAACAATAAAGAAATGTGTACAATTAAAAGCAAAGGAAACTACTGATAATTGTTTCTCAGACATCCTTCCAGAGTGTTTCTATGCTGCCTTTTTCTTTTTCTTTCCTTTTAATGAAAAGCCTGTTATATATACAATGTTCCTTATTCTCCCAAATGTAAAAATATGGTAATTAAATCTGAACACTGTGCCCTGGTAAGGCTGTCTAACTACTTAGATATATTGTATTATCATTTTTTTTACCTTATCAGCTGTTTTTCTTGTAGTACAGTGTAGCTTTCTATCACAGAGCAGTGCCATCTTGGTGACAACTGTGTTTGTGGGTGGTTGTCTGGTGGAGCTGGTTTTTAGCTTCCCTGATTTCCTGCAGATGTGTAAATTTTGCTCCCACCTCCTCTCCAATTCCTTACAAAAGTCAAGATTCTTTGAAAAGTTTTCCAGGGAGCAAAGAAAAACTTTTAGTTCCATACATGACTGTTTTATGTGATATATAATTGAATATCAGCATTTCCTACTTCTTCCCCTCAGTAAGTGAGAACTTAAGAATTCATAAGAAAAAATGATAGGCTATTTAAAAATGTTTAACAGTGGCCACTTGATACATCTTTATTGATAGTTATATCAGGAAATAGTGCATTTTACATTTTAGCATACGGGATGCAGGAAACATTTAAAAAAATGAATCTAACCTATGAAATTTCTCACAGATTATACTATATCAAAAACTCTTAAGAAACCAGGCCTATAATTTCTGTCCCTTTGCCTAACCAAAGGAAACAAGACATGTGTTAAATAAACATTAACTAGTGTCTTTACATTATAATTCATGTTTCAGTAATTCATGTTTCATGGGCTGAAAAAGAGTTGGAGGTAAAGTTCGGGAACCCTTGGGCATTGTTATGCGGATGAGGATGTGACCTTTCTTGGGGAGAGTCATTTCTTGCACATAAGGAAGGTAAGACAATGCTAGTCAACATTCTAGTAAGGGGACTGAGTAACGATTGTTGGTGGAAGTTCCTCTAAAAAAATGTATGGACGGTTAAGGTGAGATCATACCTACAGTGTGCCAGGCTCCTATCCTTACATTAGGCAAGTTCATGTGTGGTCTTCTCTTACAGGACTGTGGGCAAGACCATGTAGCCCAGACCTTCCCCTCACTAGCCAGCACTAACACACAATAATCACTTAAGTTTACTAACACACTCTCAGGAGTCGAAAAGGAATGAAAACACCAATCCCATCATTTTACAACATTTTAGCACTTTTCTCCTAAGTCCAAATTACCTTTGGGGGGAAAAAAATGTCATTTTCAGCATGAAAGCTATATTTTGCCACCCACCACAAGAAATCATTGTGCACTGATTTTTCAGTTTCTTTCACTGAAAAAATAACCTGTAAAACTATAAATGATGCTGTAGAGCTAAACCTCAGTAAAAAAAAAAAAAAAA
>NW_017731802.1:1209181-1215317 GCF_001890085.2 Hipposideros armiger | reverse complement strand
TATTTTTATTTTACTGTATTTGCCTTGCAAAAAGTTATCTTTATGTGTTCAGGCATATTTTTTTCTCAAATAACTTTCATTTCTTGAATGGCCTGAGTTTCTCTTTCTTTTGTATTATTTAAAAATGGTATTGTATTTTCTTCTATATTTTACAAAATAAATTACATGTTCTTTGATTCAGTTATTTATTGCAGTGTAAAATGTGAAATATAAATCCAAATTATTTATTCTCCATATGAATATACAATTATACAAAAAAACCCTATAAAATATTACCCATTGCTAGGTTATTTTGTTCAAATGCTCACAAAAGAATAAACATATTTAAAAATCTCAATTCTTATTCCACTGAACATTTCCTCCTGAGTTTTAAAAGTCTAACAACATGTGGAATTCTATTACAATATTAAAATATTTTATAAAATTAATAAGCAAGTCTAACATCAATCATCTGTGTGTGGCTGTGTCTGTCAATCATCTATCTATCTATCTATCTACCTGTCATCTATTTTCTTTGTTCTTCTTGCCTGCTGCTTATGCATTCATATATTAATATTTTGAAGATAAAATGAAAGGTGTTTACCTTTAAACTGTCTTAGAATATCTAATCCAATGGAACGTTAAATTGATATTTTATTGCATTAATCAATTAATTTAAAGTAGTTCAGCTTAATTATACTGTCTTCCAAGTTAAGACGTTTATCTTCCACTTTCTTCAGTCAGAATGAATTGTTTCTTTCTCTGTTTCCAAAGACCTTACCTACAGTTCTCATTCGTAGGATCTCAATGGCTGTTTTGCTGCTTACGAATGGAATAAAAATAGGGAATGTAGCAACATCAAAACTTATACCCAAATCTAGATATGTTCACAGAGTGAAGGGAGAATTTCAATTGTGCATGTGGCAATACCAAAATAAATACTCATATCTAAGATGCTAATGAAAAGATAATTTTCTTCCTTTCCTAATGCTCTGAATTAGGTAACTTAAGTTTAAGCCAACAAAGCATTTACCTTAAAAAATGCTTAGAAAACAGGAAAAGCAAAGAAAAAGCTCATGAAAGAAGAAGAAAATGGGTTTCTATCAAAAAATGAAACTGAGGTAATAAAATAGAGCATTTGTTTTTGAACTTGGGGAAGCACAACAAACCTTAAGTGACAGAATTGCTGCCACATTTCAGAGTGAGGAAACACTGCATTATGCTTTAGAACTTTATGTTTTATGAAGTTGTCATGAACAACTTCATAGTTTGCATTCACAATAGTTCATCACTCCCAAGGAAATCTGTTAAAACCAGTGAATATGTTCTATGGTTAAATTTTTTGCATTATTAGGTCAAATTTCAAGTAATACTTTATAGCAACCACAGGTTTCAGAAAGTGAACATTTGAGGGAAAAACACAAGACAATGGTCTTTATTCTCCAAGAGTGCATTAGTGATCTTAAATGCAATTTCTTTTCTGGTCATTAAATGGTCTTATCTGAGGCTTATAAGCTATAAATGTCTAATAAACTTATTATCTGCTCAATTTGAAACTACAGTATTTTTAAACACCATAAAATGGAATTATTATGTAATTTCTAAAATGTAGTGCATATTAGATTTCACTTTTTAGATGTGTCAAGAATCTTGTACACAGAAATAAATACATTAATATAGTCTAGTGGTCTGAATTGACATAAATGGAGAAATTACAGAATTTGGTGAGCTGGCACTTACATATATAAGAACTAAAAGCTCTGAGAACTTAGAGCAGGAGCAACTAACCACTCCTCAAATAGTAAATAGTAAGAAAGCACATTATTGAGAAGTAACATATATCATGAACAAAAACATTGTTAAAAAATGTAGAATCCTGAAAAGGTTTGGCTATGGGGGGCAGAGGGGCGAGCGGGTAAATAAGTTCAATGTCAGCAGTATAAGTGTTTGGCAAAGGGCAGCAAAAGATGATGCTGGAAAGAGGCTGGGCCCAGATTGTAAACCCCCTCATATGTCAAATGCAGAAGTTAGAACTTGATTCCAAATTAATGAAGGTTCTTGGGGTTTTGTGAGGTTTCTGGGCAAGATGGCAATGCAATTGAGCTTCATTTTGTAGGAAAGTAACTTTGGCAGCAATGTGGAGAATCATCAAGAGTAGAGAGAGACAATGGGAAAGAACCACGTGTTATAAAAACAAAAAAAGGAGATGATAATCTGAGTTATGGCAGAGGAAATAGGGATGGAGACAAAAGGAAATTGGGAAACATTTTTGAGGTAGAATCTGAAGAATTTGATGATCCATTGGTTATACTATGAAGAGTTGAGTTTGACTGATTAAGATGTCTGAAGGTAGCATAGATGTGTGTACTGATAGCAGAAGAAGTGTATCGTGTTAGAGATGGAACAGGTTTGCAGAAGAAGATTATTATGAGTTCTACGTTGGAATTTAAGGTATATGTTAAGTGCTAAATCTGAAATAAATGGAGGGAGTCCAGATGGAAATATGTGTAATTATGTTTGGGATTTAGATGATTGATCAGAGTTTTCAGCAAAAAAATGATTAAAAAAATTTATTGGATGACAATGGTCAATAAAATTACTTGTTTCAAGTGTACAATTCTGTAATACATAATCTATATATCACATTGTATGTTCACCACCCAGAGTCAGTTCTCCTTCCATCACCATGTATTTGACCACCTTTACTCTCATCTAGATGATTTTTTTTTTNAGCTTTCTGAACTGCAAACATCTGAAAGTGATCTGCAAGGGAAATGAGGAATGCTGATCATTATATACAGAAAAGGACTAGGTTCTACATATTTGTATTTCCTGTGGCTCTTTCTAGTCACACAGGTCATTTTAAGGAGCATGTGCAATTTGGGACCTCTTTATGTAGGAATTGGAGGCTGAAGGAGGAGGAACAGCAATGAGACAAGGGAGAAGGAGAAGAAAAGCAAGCAAGGATAACAGTCACAATAATAATGGTGGCTAATGTTACTGAGCGACATTAAGTGCCAGGTCCACGCTATGCCCTTAAAAAGCCTGATCCCATTTAATCCACCAAAGTCCTACGAGGTTGGTATTATTGTTATGCCTATTTTACGCGTAAGAAGAGTAAGGCACTGAAAAATTAAATTACTTGCCCAGCATCTCCATACTTGCTGATGCTGTGAAAGGAAAACCACCTTTACATTCTATCTCTTGATGGTTCTGGATTCAGCTGTTTTCACTGCAGAGTTACAGGAATATCTTTCATCTCTTTCCCATTTGCTATAGACAGCCAGAGATACTGCCTCTCCTCTAGCTGTAGCCTTAGATCAATACAATGTTTATATCGGCCACTCTTAAAAACAATATATGCGAGCATATTGTATATAGTCTATTGGATACAGTCTATTAGAAAACACAGCTCTTGTCTCTCAGAGAAATATCCTGATAATCACTTCAGCAAAAATAGGGACTTGGAGAGGCGTTGCTTCAGCAGTCGAGATTTTGACATTTTAGGCCACCTTTTGCAACTTTTACCTTTTATTCTCTTGTTCCCTCTTGCTCTTAGAAAACTGGCTCAGAAGAATTTAGAATCTGGAAATGATCTCCTAGTAGCTGCTTGCAAAAGTGGGAATAATCATCCCAAATAATGTATAATCACAAACGTGCTATTGAGACAGAGCTATAGGGTTGGATGATGGGAACGCCTGACAAGGCCAACAACTGAATAAATTGCCTCTTGATCTCTCCACTGAGAATAAATTCATGTAAATCCAGGGAAGCTGAGCTGCGGCTGCTGCTGCTAATCCACCGTGTGTAGTGACTAATTTTATTAAGTGAAATACAAGGAAAGGAAAGAGGCTCGCAGTAGAAATGAGTGCAAAAATGATTGCCTTGGCCTACGTGCTGAGCCTGGGAGCGGCACAGAGTGAGCAAGGCCAATTAGGTTGGCTCGTTAGGTGGTGCCAGAGCACCGAGAGCGCGAACCAGCAAGGAGCTGCTGCAGGAAGTCTCGCGAGCACAGGGCTGCATCCGCTCTGTGTCACTGGGGAAGTGAAAAACAACGATTGCTCTTGACTTTGAGTTAACCTTGCTCGTGAGAAGATGGGTTGACTGTACTTGGAAAAGTTCACCTTTTTTTCTAACTGAAATACTTAAAAGCAATCACCACTGGAAATTTGACGCTTATTATTTCAGGTAAATGGGTGTGCTAAGTTCTATTTCTGTTAGCAGTAGCAAACTCAAAGTCTTTCTAGAACAAACAATACTATAAGTAAACAATATAAATAAATAGGCTATAGACGTAATAGGGCCCATTGCTAACTGGTCAGGTCCATTGCAAATTCATTTTTTCCCCCTAAAACAATATGCCAGTACCTACTAAAGTGAAACATACACCGAGCCCTCATCTCAGCCATTCTGCTCCTAGCCATATTCTAAGTATATATCCAAGAGACATGACTGTGTATGTTTACCAAAGGACATTTACAAGTAAATTTAATTTTAATTACCAAAACCAGAGAGTAACCCAAAGAAGTCCACTAATAGGAAAATAGATAATTAAAATATGCTATCTTTATATAATGAAATATTACACAGCAATACAAAAGAATGAACTACTGATGCATTCAACCCATGAATGGCTCCCACAGATATTATGTTGATTCAAAACAAATGCAAACGGTTAAAGACTGTATAATTCCATTGATGTAAAGTTTAAAAACAAGCAACGCAGGTAAATAGTGATAGAAGTTAGAATAGTGGTTACTTCTTTGGGTGGGATATTGTTTGGGAAGAGTTACAAGAAATCCTCTGGGGTGCTGAAAACATTCAGTATCTTAATCTGGGGGTAGATACATGGATGTACACATTTGTGAAACTATGTCAAGCTGAACATTTAATACTGGTTTTACTGTATGTGTGCATTTTACTATATGATGTCATACATCAATTAAAAAGTTAAAAAAATATATCATGACAGGGTAAGACTAAACAATAGGAAACAAAATAAAAGCTGTCCCAGAGAAATAAAATACTTTGAGCCACAAATCTGGTTGCTGACCATGAACTTATTAATCCCTAACTAATGTATCTAAAGCTCTTCCTACCGTAGTTGAAGATTTACTGTTTTATTCGTTAGCTCATGTTTCCCCTTTGGGGGTAAGAATTAGGACAGCAAAAAAGTTGCTATCTATTGAATATTTATACTGGGACTTTTACTCTTTTTGTTTGTTTGTTTGCATGTTGTCTAGTCTCCACATATTTGTGAATTTTCCAGTTTTCTTCTTGTAATTGATTTCTATTTTCATACCATTGTGGTCAGAAAAGACGCTTGATATGATCTCAATCTTCTTAAATGTATTAAGACTTGTTTTGTGGCCTCGCATGTAATCTACTCTGGAGAATGTCTCATGTGTACTTGAGAAGAATTCAGGTGCTTCTGGCTGGAATGTTCTATTATCTATCTATGTATCTATCTACCTATCTATCTATCTATATCTGTTAAGTCCTTCTGGTCTAATGAACCTTTTACTATTAATATAATTTTGTTAACATATCCTAACACTGCCACAGTTCACATACTATATCATTTTACTAATAGACTCTTTACTTAATTTTTAGAATTTAGGGCGTTTTCAATTTCTTCTTCAAAATAAATGAATTCTCTTGGTTTTCCATTCTCAGCTTATTTCTTGAGATATATTCCCAGAAGTGGAGCTATGTAGACAAAGGCCATAAGTGGATTCTCAGAGCCTGTTTTATTAATAATACTGTATTACTTCTAAAGGGCTGGATCTATTCGTGTTGTCAATTGCAGTTTATAAGACTACCTACTTTTGCATTTTCCTCAATATGGGGGTTTCTTAAAAATCGTTTTTTTTAAAAAAGTGCAATGACTCTTTAAAGTTATTTAAAGGAGCTTTAATTTTTAGTAGAATGGTAGCTGATTTCCCAAAACTAGCTAACTTTCTGTATTTCTTCATTTGTGTACTATCTTTTTTATCATTTATTAAATAGAATCTGTGTACTGACCATATATATTAATCTCAGTTTTCTCTATATTTTCAATAAAGTTTATCTATTATGTTTACCTGTTATGTTTTCCTCATTCTATTTTTTTTTTTTTTAGCTGAGCCATCCTGCCACCTGTTGGCAGCTCAGCGGC
>NW_017731802.1:1160254-1206185 GCF_001890085.2 Hipposideros armiger | reverse complement strand
ACTGGCCCTCATATGTGGGATCCGAACCGGGGCCCTCTGGTGTCCCAAGCCAGTTCTTAACCATCGCGCCACTCGGCCGGCCCTAGATGATTTTTAAAGTCACAAAAGTGAGTGACTGTGGATGGCCCAAATGACAAGAAGGTTATTATAGAAAACTGGAGAAGATTAAGTGTTGAACAATTGTTAGAGGATGAGGAACAGGCAATAAAATAAAAAGAAGTAGGAAAGTTCTATGCCAAGAGCCAAAGAATGGTGAAAACAGATACATATGTAAATATTGAAAATATGCCTAATAGAAAGAAAATTAAAGATAATCATTTGAATTTGGCAATTAAGATTCCCTGGTGTTTTATATACCACACATCAGTGAAATCATATGGTTCTCTACTTTTTCTGTCTGACTTATTTCGCTTAGCGTAATATCTCAAGATCCATCTATGTTGTTGCAAAAGGTAGTATTTCACTTTCTCTTATGGCAGAATAGTATTCCATTGTGTATATATACCACATCTTCTTTATCCAATCATCTATCGAAGGACACTTTGGTTGTTTCCATGTGTTGGCCACCGTAAATAAAGTTGCAATGAACATAGGAGCACTTTAATTAAAACAACAACAACAACAAAAAGATTCCCTGGTGATCTCAATGAAAGAAATACAAGACGTTAGCTTACCACCTTTGGAGATGCAGCTGATGACTATTGTGTGTTTGAAGGATGGAGGAAAGTGGCTCTGGCTGTGGGGTTTTACAGTTGGAAATTTGCTAAAAGCATCAGGAGGCACCTTGACTCTAATGCTGTTGTGACAGGTGAGAGATAAGTTAACCTTAATACCATTGACAAAACCCAAATTCAGAGTCATGTTCACAGATTGCTCCCTCTATTTTTGTAGACTAGAAAAATAATACCTACTATTTTGTAGGCAACATTGGAAAACATAAAATGCTCTATACAAAGGGCTTGAAGAAACTTGGAAACTTGCATATAATATTTTTAAAATACAATGTGCTAACTGTAATTATGACCATCATCAATTTGTTGTAGTGGAAAACCTTTGTTGAAACGCCAACAGAGTTGAACATGGATACAATGCCAAAAATTTTTAAGTAATAGTAATTTTCCTCATCATGCCTGTGTCTTGAAATAAAGGCCTAACAATAGGCTTTCACAGTGGACATGAGTACCAGCTATTATGGTCCGGGCATGGTGTAAACACAGCTCATGTACTCAAAGAGCTCACGATATTTCTCTGGTCAATATGAAAAGCTAATCCAGTCCCCTAAATTATTGGATTTGTCTGTCTCCAGGGTTTACACTTCCTAGGTAACGGTTCCATTGTTACTTTGTGTTGCCTAATAATAAAAAGCACCATGTAACAGTCTAATTTCCACTGCCATCCAGTAAATTTTGATGTTTTTTCTAAGTACATTTACAGCAGTAAGGAAGAGATTTATCATCATCATAGAAGCAGAACATTTCCAGCTTTTAGTGATTGAGTCACAGGTTGCTCGATCATTGGTGACTACAACATGGCTATAATTATATTTTCAACCTCCTCATTTTACAGATGAAAGAACTGAGGCCCAAAGAAGTCAAATGACTAATGTAGAGAATTACTGTGATTTGAGTTAGGCATCTGACATTTCCATTTGTTGGCAATCAAGATTCTCTTGAAATAGCTAATTTATTTTAAACTTGTCATGTATAGAAAAATCAATTTCACTCAACATTTTGCATTGTTGTTTTAATACAAAAAGGACTTAATGATTAGTAAATGAATATGAATCTTCCAGTAGCTTCTAAAGACTCACCAATGACAATGTAGGGAAGGAACAAGAGACGGGGACTCAGGATGGTTTCCTTCTGGTCCAGCATTTTGAAGCTTATCTCCAGCCCCAGAATTTCTATTTTCTAACGACTGAACTGGTAGGTATGGAAGACCTTAAAGCCTTTTTACCTTTTAAATTCAGCCCTTCCAAGAGTCCCTGGTGTATTGTAACAAATTACCACACATTTGGTGGCTTGAAACAAATGAAATTTATTCTCTTACAGTTCTGGAGGTCAGAATCCAGAAATCAAGGTGTTGGTGGGGCCACACTCTCTCCTGAAATTCTAGTGGAGAATCCCTTCCTTGTCTCTTCCAGTTTCTGGTGGCTTCTGAAGTTAAGCACCCCTTAGCTTGTGGCAACATCACTCCAATATATCTGCCCCTGTCTTCGCTTTGCCTTCTCTTCTGTGTGCTTGTCTCAAAACTGCCTCTTATAAGAATACATGTGGTTGCATTTCAAGACCACCTAGATAATCCAGTATAGATGACTCCTCTCAAAATCCTTAATTTAGTTACATTGTTTGCAAAATAAGATAAAATTCATTCTTTTGCCATATAAGGTAATATTCACAGGTTGCAGGGATTAAGAAGTGACTATCTTTGAAGTGCATTATTTTCAGTTCACCATAGACATTATAGTTACCAAAAGTCCATTTTTACTTGGATATACTCATTTTCTTGACAGCAATCAATATAGAATTATATGACACTTCGGTCTGGATATCACACAAACCATTCAATAAACTGCACATATTTAAATGTATGTGGTACAGTCAATGCCAAATAAATATTACTTCTTTCTCTATTCTGTTTCCTTTGTCATGCATTGGGCCTTTTTTATTAAACTATAAAAATCCTGAATGGCATTCAGCATGAGTTTCGTTTATTCATTCAATTTCTATCAGCAAACAAGTATTGATCATTATACATGTCAGGTGTGAGCCAGACACTTCCACTAATTTAGTTCACTTAATTTTCCAAAAGCCATTTAGCTAGATCTTAGCATAGTGATTAGATTCAAATCCTATCTTCATCATTTACTAGATATGGGAAAATTATTTCACCTCTGTGTCAGTTTCCTCATCTGTCAAATGGACATATGAATACCCACTGCACCAGCAAGGCACTAGCACTCTATAAACACAATGCTGTTGTTATTATACCCATTTGGAGAAGAAATTGGACTCACTTAAGGGGTTAAATAATTCGCTCAATCTCACATGGATGAATCTGCCTTAAAGCCTTTGCTCTGTCCACTGCTCTCATTATAACTCAACCTCATTGATAGAATGTTTCTGTGGGTTGCAATCCAAGGCCGGAAAAAAAACCCCACTATATTACATAATGTTATGTAATATTACAGAGTTACATAAATATCTCTAGTCAAGGATAATTCCATTAAAGAAACACAACTATCAGACTTGTTCCTGAATTAAGTGCATATTAACTTCAATTCTCTCCTTCTGTATAATATATTAGAATATTTAAAGTCTCCTTTTGCTCTTCTTCATCTCCTTAGTACTTCCTCCCCTCTCTCTCCCATCACCTTATGGGCACATAAACCTATATTGGTAATTAGAAAGTTCTAGGTGTTTTTCTCTAGTTGAGCTATACTTCTGAGATCTACTAAACCAAAATTGATGATATCCAAAGCACAAGGTAATAAAATTGGAAATCATGTTTGATATTTTCCATTTGCCCCATCCAGACACACTCTCTACCCTTTATCCACTCTCTTCCATGCCCCAGGGTATTACCCTGTATAGACTATATTGGTTTTCCTTTGAAACTGGCCAATGAGATTGGAGAATTAAAGGCCAGTGACATCAGTGCATCTATTACTCCAGGTCCCTTCTCATGGGCTCCACCTGGTTGGTGGTGTTAGGTGGTCCTCTTAGAAAGCCACTCTGCCCCTTCTCTCATCATTTTAGTTTAAGGGTCCCCACTATTGCATGTTCCAGGTACTGTACTATTTGCATGTTGGTTTCCCTAAACTCTGTCACACCTTTGCAGTGTCTCTTGATTAAACTTTCTCCAAACACCTAATCAAATGTGCTATCTGTTTGCTACCCTGGCTGACACTGGGAGCTTGAATATTATTTAGGTATTGGCAGCTCCAGAGGGTGCAGAAAGCACCTGGATTTGGGAATGACTTCTAGACCTGGAGAAAGATCCTCTGAGCTCATGTTCCCTGGCTTGAAAGGCAGCTTAATAAAGCCCCTTTACCACAGAGAAACATGTCAGCTCAGCCATCGCCCTGCATCTGCAAAAGATCCTTGGGTTTGATACGGGAGGAGGTATAGTAGTGTTGAAAGATTCAGCATAATGAAAACACCATTTTGTTGGAAATAAGTAGAAATTATTCTGTCCATTTCCCTTATTAAATTTCTGATCTCGGTAACTTCTTTGAGAATCTGAATTAAATCTTCTTTCTCTTTCTTTTTCCAGGTATGAGAGCATAGTGGTTGGGGTAAAGGAGCATGGACTAAATCTCCCTAGTTTGGTTTCAGGTCTGCCACTTAAGGTTTCATAATCAGAGACAAGTTATTATTGTCACTAACAGATAGTTGTTATTTCATACTTGCTGTGAGGAATAGAAGCATTCTTCCATGTTGTGGTGGACGCTGTGGGGCCTGGCACAGATCTTCCTGTAGGACCAAAGGATTCATCTGAAGGTCAGTCTCCATGAACTATTCCTCAGTGAGGTGAGCTGCCTTGCCCACGGCTATGCTCCCTCACTAGACGCACTCACGAACTGCTCAACCCCAAGCGAAAGTATGACGTCAACTCTGAAAGCCTATACAACTCCAGAGCACTCTGTGGATTCACTGAACCCCTGCTGCCACTCCCCATACTGCAACTGCTCCCTCTGCCCTGTTCTATTTTATGGTATCATGTTCTTCAGAAACAAATGGCAAGGTTTTTTGGAGACTTTGGTAAGACACAAACTCTCCAAAGGGTGAGTGACAGACTTACAAATCTCCAGGGAGCTGCCACATCAGTAAAGTTTTAAAGGCCTATTGGTTCAGAATGCAAGGCCCTAACTCTATAGAAAGTGATTATATCTGGAGATAGCAATTAAGGACGTAACTGTTGGGTTGTTGGAAAAGTCATGACGTATTTTTTCTATGTTTTTCATTGCAAAAATGCATCATGATTTTTCTGATAACCCAATAAGTTAAAAACAGATTGTTATGGTGGTCCCTAATCCAGTCTTGACTGTGTCCTTATAAGAAGAGGAGATTAGAACATACAGAGGGAGACCAGGGATTCGTGAGCAGCACAAAGAGATGACCATGTGAAGAGACAGCAAGAGGGCGGTCATCTGCAAGCCAAGAAGGGAGGCCTCAGGAGAAATCAAACATACCAACACTTTAGCATTGGACTTCCAGCCTCTGAACAGTAAGAAAATAAATTTTGGTTGTTTAAGCCACCCAGTCCTTAGTATCTTGTTATAGCAGCCCTAGCAAACTAAGACACTGCCTCATCCAATTATTGGTCAATATGGGGGTACAAAAGGCCGACCCCATTGGCTTGATTCAGGATAAATCTGAACTCAGGGCCATCTCAGTTCCAGGGCTGCCTGTAGGATCAGTTAATTCCTCTGCTGCAATGGCACTGCAGTTCAGATTCTCTTTGTGTCTAATTTTGCCTCCCTCACTCTGTCACAAGTGTTCTTGATACCACCTCAATAAACCTCCTGCAAGCAACTCTCCATCTTAGATCCTATTTCCTGAGGATCTATCTTAAGAGACACGAACTACAGTTGTTGTCCCTTATACTCAGGGGATTCATTCCAAGACCCCCAGTGGATGCCTGAAACCAAAGATATAACACCGAACCATATATATATATATATATATATATATATATATATATATATATATATATGTGTGTGTGTGTGTGTATATATATATATATATATATATAAACATATATATTATGTTTTTCCCTATGCATACATACCTATGATAAAGTTTAATTTATAAATTAGGCATAGTAAGAGATTGTCAACAATAACTAACAATAAAATAGAATAATTATAACAATAAAATAAGAGTTACTTGAACACAAGTGCTGTGATACTGTGACAGTTGATCTGGTAACTCAAATGGCTACTAAGTGACTAACAGGTAGGGAGCATATACAGTTTAGATACACTGGACAAAGGGATGAGTCACTTCCTGGGCAGGATGGAGTGAGACAGCGAAAGATTTCATCACACTACTCAGAACAATGGCACACAATTTAAAACTTACAAATTGTTTATTTCTGGAATTTTCCATTTGATATTGTCTGACTGCAGTTGACCATAGTCAACTAAAACTATGGAAAGCGAAACTGTGGATAAGAGGGGACTGCTGTCCACAGAAGAGTACACAGGATGTAGCAAATATTTAAAAAATGCAAGCAATCATTATCAGTGTTACTATCGGGTTGTTGGAAAAGTCATGACACATTTTTGCAATGAAATACAGAAAAACTACATCAGGACTTTTCCGACACACAATAGTATCCCTACCAGTCCAGGACATTGCACACATGAGGTGTTTGCTATCTGTTTGTTTACTAATGTATTTTTGCCTGAATAAATGAATGATTATTGTGCTAACTCTGTCTTGCCTAAATGCCACATAATAAGTGAAACTGTAAAGCCAGGATTAACTTGATCAAGAAATTATAGAGAGGAGCAGAGAGGGAAAAAGGCATCTGTGACATCCCTCTCAAACTCTTGATATTGAATAACAAAAAGTGTAAAAGAGGTACATTTGCTTGTGCAATCTCTCTTATATTAATTTCCATGTCAAAATAAACTGAATGAATATGGCAACAATGACTTAATACTTTTATGGGTACAGTGATTATTACTCACTCTGTATCACTCTGCTTTTTCCATGGCCTCCACCATGTTCCATTCTAGGCACAGAGTTTAACTCGTAGTATTAAACAGAACCATTGCAATACTATTAAGGACATATGAAGAGGTATAAACATTGCTTACAACTACAATTTTATTTAGTCCACATCTACATAGTACAGCCACTGGAACTCAGAGAAAATAAATGTGGTAAAATTATGTGTTGAGATATTTATTTGTGGTTGCAATTTCTGTTTTCTTTTGCATCCCACCCCCATTCTAAGAAGTGTTTCGGTTGTTCAGGCTTCTTGAAAACAACCCCTCTTTCTGAGTTTTATAAAAGAAGAAGCTCATTGAAGAAATTCTGGTAGGAAAATGCTAGGAGGAGAGAAAAGGAAAGGCTGTGAGGTAAGAAGTAAATGAGGGGAGATTTCTTGAGAGCAGAAAAGAAATTGAGTTTTAAACATCCTTTTAGTAGAGGGGCATTGTGCTCTGCTTCCTGGCAACGCCCCAGGCTCCCACCTCAGGGGCTTTGCACTTGTGATTTCCTTACCTGGACTGTTCCTCCTTCCAATACTGTCATGGCTTATTCCCTCACCTCCACGAGGCCTTTGCTTACGTGTCTCATTCTTAGGCATTTCTTGACACCCTCTTTTAAGTTATAGCCCTCACCATCCAACATTCTTCATGGTATTTACTTTAATCTGACAATACCATATATTTCACTTACTTTTTAATTGTCTATTCTCCTACTCTGGAAATGTAAGCTCTTGAGAGCAGAGATTTTTCTTGTTTTACTTCGCATTATCTCCACAGTACTTAGTACCATGCTTACTAGAAAGTATTCAATAAGTAGTTGTTGAAAGAATGGATATAATTGTTGCACTGTTGTACATCCCTGGGGAGTGGAAGTAGCCCTGGAAATGTATGAAATTGAATTCTCACTCAGTCCACTTGGATGAGGATTTGAATTTAGATTTATCCTGATTTAAGGAAAATAAAATATTTGATATTTTTTGATCATCAATATTTGTGGTTGCACATTCACCTTCACTGAATAAGCATATACTTGAAAAAAAAAAACTTCTAGGGAAGGATGAAACTAATAATGTTTGCATGAACTATTGATTTGTGCTGAAAGAGTTCATAGTGCTTAATGGAGCTAACCAGGACTTAAAAGGGCAATGATAACCATATAAATGGAATAAGATTCTATTGCCTACCATCTGAAAGAAAAGTATCTTTATTTTGACTTCACTTAAACTATATTTTGTTGAGGTTATTTAACCTTCTACAATTAGCATAGAATTATTAATTCTGTGCTTAAGACACATAGAATTTCTGCAATTATTTACCTTCCTACCCAGTCTTCAATCTTTTCTCAATAAAACAAAAAAGAGATACCTGTGACTTTGAACCTTGTCAAGGAAATAGGAACAGATATTTTCCATTTTGAGTTAAAGCACACAGAATTAATCTCTCTCTCAAAATAAACCAAAACATAAAAAACATCTGTCAGTGTAAATTAAATTGTTATGGGGGTACACATTTGCATGAAAATTTGATAAACACTGTGCATGGAGTCTTTACTCTCCAAATTTGCACCTCCACACAGTTCTGTCTGTAGTTCTGGCATGGACACCTAAAACCTCTAAATGGGCCCAGGTTGAGAACCCCTGCTCCAGGGTAATGCAAACAGGTAAAATGTTATCGTTAAAGACAAAATGACCGAAAAAAAATCAATGAAATGATTTTATTTAGTCTATTATAACAGGGAGAAGATTCACTAATGAAAAATACCTCAAATCAAAGAAAGAGAAGGCTGGAGTTTTGTAGAGACAAAAACACTCCTATACCAAACTTTAATTAGGCCCCTCAGTTCCCTAGTAGACTTGGCCCTTGACTTTTGTCTTCCATGTTCATCCTTGCTGACTAGTTTTAGCAAGAATTCTGCTGTCAGTTTAGCAGAGTACTCCCACCCTTGATAATGAATCATACTCGATATCTGATCAAGTTTCTCATCTCCATCTTTGATGTGTGTTTGTCCTGCATTTAACAAGAATCCTCTTAGGCCAGTTGAACAAGAATCCCCTACACTTGATCTCTCCTATTAGTAATTTTACATCCCCTCACTCTGCTCCTTGGCTACAAATCTCCACTTCTCCTTGTTGTAATTGAAGTTGAGTGCAATGTTTCTCCCCCATTGCCACAGAGTGGGCCCCTATTACAATAGTTTTGAATATTGTATTTAACATTTCTTTAACAATAGTCAGTTAATCAAGGGAGTCAGTCATCTGGAGTCTTTGAGGATTCATGAGAAAGCGTGGACAATGAAGTCTTAATTTGAGTCACATGGGGAAATGTTCTTTGTGGAACATTTTGTGGCACACAAAATGGTGGAGGGAGTTTGAAAAAAATGGTGGGCAGAAGATTTCTCAACCACTCTTGTTTTTTTGGGTGTACAGGTCTCAGGTAAAGTACAATACTTCCAATTTATAAAGTCTTAAAGTTTTTGCTGTAAGAATTTAACATTCAATAGCACCAAGTTTCAAAGATTTAGCTTACCTGTGAATAAATTATGTGGAGATTTTTTTAAAGTTTCATATTTTTTCCTCAAAACTAGAGGATGGTGATTACAGAGGAGACATTTATGAGAAAGTTGTTATGGATGGGGATGTTACTTCTAGCTTTAGTGGGAGGGAAATTCCTCATTTGGAGACAGACCTCTCAACCCTTTATTGTCTATAAACTTTTACTTTTTTCCACTTTCTGCTAAGAGCGGACCTCCTAGTGTTACAGTCTACACATACAGAATATTAAAAGAAAAAGCAACCCATAATCATCTGGGCCAGAACCCCAGCATCCCAGACTATGGGCATTTTCTCATAAAGAGTCAAGTCCTAAAGTTCCAAAGTCTGCAAGTCTGTAAGTGTTCCTGAATGTTCCAAGAATCATGTCCTCACTTCTTTTTAATTTCCTTCAGAGCCTTTTCTTTATACAAAAAAGTACAAATGCACAACAATCTTTAGTATGATTTGTAATTGTCAGGCTTACTATAAAAGAATAAAAGTTATGTCAAAATAAAGAAAAACATACAGTTCAATAAGTAAGATCTTAAAATATTTCATTATTATAGTCAGATATATACACAGAGAGTACCAAAAAATGTATACACATTTTAAGAAAGGAAAAAACTGTATTAAAGTTACACTGATGGTAACCACTTTGAGCACCTCTTGTAATTGCATAAGTCAAACGTGACTTGTGTGCATCTTCTGTTATTGGTATATATTGAGTATTACAATTTTTATACAGTTTTTTTCCTTTCTTAAAATGTGTATACATTTTTTGTTACCCTCTATATATTTATGTACATATTTTATTTCATTATGTCTTTTACCTACCTACATTCCATATTCCATTTGAAAAAAACATACTAGGTATTTCCTTGCCTCCAACTTTGATTGCTTATACATGTACTCACATCCATAACAAATGAAAAATACTACTGTAGGCACCTCTGGAAATCCTATAGTAAAATAAGAGGGTTTTAGTTTTCATAACTTACAGTCTAATTGAGATAGATCTAATGGAGGGAGGGAGGGAGCATGGGAGGGAGGGAGGAAAGAAAGGAGGAAGGGAAAGATGGAGGGAAGGAAGGAGGGGGGAGAAAGAAAGAAAGAAAGAAAAGAAAAAAAAGTGTATCTTTACTACAGAAATGCTCCCAGTGGGTGATATCAGAAGAATAAGCAATTGCTTTGGGGGGACATTGTTCTCCCTTGCTGTACTGTGGGGGACCTGCTTAAGATGAGCCTGGGTGGAAATTTATATGAATTGTTCTATGTTGTACATATTCTTTATACTGAGTTTTTAAAAATATTAATTTACATGGGAACATGTAAATTCAGCTTGTTTATTTTATCTACAGTGTAGTAGGTTTTTTTGTATGATTATATCATATTTTATTTTTCTATTCTCCTGTTGATGGGTATTTTAGGTTGTCATCAATGTTTCTTTTTTAACTCTTTAAACAATACTGCAATAAATTTCTTTGCTTTTTTAAATACTTGTGAGAATATAAACTTAGGGCTAGGATTCATGGGTTGAAGAATGCATAAATTCAACTTATTAAATATCACTTAGTTGCTTGTCCAAGTGGTTGTCCCAAATGTATATTCCCTTCAGAAATGCATGAGAGTTCCCATTGCCAACATATTATTGTCCAACTTTGTTACAGCATTGTCAGTCAAATGGGTGTGAATGTTAACTCCTCAATTACTAGCAAAGTTGATTATTTTATCATAAGTCCATTTGCTATTGGACTTCTCTAATTCTCATTAGAAATCTATGAGTGATCTTTTTGACTCCTGGTCTACATATTACTCTGACCATAGTTTTTATTATAATAAATTATTTACATGAATGAAAATGGCAGCAAAGAGTTTCTCATTACAAAGAGCCCTGATGTGGAATGAGGTTCAAGGTGGTTACCTTAGAGTTCAATAATATCACTGAGGTTAATTCTGGGGAGAACTGCTGAAGAAGATCAGGGATTACTTTCCCATCCCACGTTTTCTACAATCGCCATGATTTTTTTCTAAATGGAGTATAAAACAACAGAATGTCACTTTAGGATTTGTCACTGACACAGGCCATAGACATGCTTTCCTTTTCTCTAGAGCATCCGTGAAATAGAAAATATAGTAAAGTTATATTATAAATATGATTTGAGATAATATCATAAACTTCAAATGACTTGAAGGCTAAAAAACAACTGAATCATTTTGCAAAGGCTTGTTTTGAACTGCAAAAAAGAGAAAAGTTTCTCATAAAATCTGCCATATTTTTTATCTCTCTTCTCAAAAGTTTGATATTTATTCATAGCTTATCTTTTTTATTTATTCCCATTTTTTTTACTTGGAGAGTCTATTCTTCTTTATGACTAATATATTCCACTCCCATTTGTCAATAACATGCAGGCACACTAACCATTCATTTAAGGTAAAAGATTTCATAGAATGTGATACCAGCCACTTGAAATAATTTATGCAGCTGCAAAGCTCCTATGTGAAAAATTTGAGAGGAGCTGTGTCATCCAATATGAATGAAGGATTTGACTGAGCTGGCTTCTGAAGTGGTAATATTCATTCCTACTCTAAGACCATTCCAGAGTGTTTGAGCATCTATCCAGTGTGAACGAAATTTCTAAAGTGGACTATGCCTTGTAAATAAATTACTGTATTGAACTAAATAAATTTAAATAATTAAGTTGATGCATTTATTGAAATATCTGGGGGGTAAAAATCAAAATTAACAATTCTTCTAAGGATCTAATTGATTCTTCTTATTCTTATCCTCATTTATAATAATAGAGAAATACTATCTTATAGTACATCAAAGTATATTAGCTTTTAATTGATTCAGGTTATATCTTATTTATTTATCCATATTTTAATTTTATCCCTCCTCTACCTAGCACAGACTTTTGAACTGGTTGTTGCTCACTAAATAACTGAATTTACAGTGATGTTTATATTACTGAACACTTGAAACACAGGATTAAATTATTTACAGGCAAACTTTTAGAATTAATTTGAGAGTTCAGTAAGGTTGCTGGATAATCAACTTACACAAATCAACAGCAATTCTGAATATAACTAATTATTAAATGTAATAGATGAAAAAGGAATTCATTTTCAATGCAACAAACTGTAAGGTGTCTAAGGCTCAATCTTACAAAACATGGATGAGCTTTTTAAAGAAACAAAGTTAAAAGAAATTATGGTAATTATAAATTAAATATAATGGATTGAGTGTCTTATAAGATCAATTACATCAAGAAGAAGATAAGAATATATATGTATTCATATATATATATAATGACAGTTAAATGCATAGATGAAACATCACTATTCTCGGTGATTCAGAATTGAACTATACTTATATAAGCCACTTATATGAGGTGATTTTAGTACTATATTTAGCAGCTACAGTTGATACAGAAGCAGTTGTTTATATCTGTAGTTCTCTCCAATTCCATCTCATTATCTGAATGAGAATGATTGAAAACCTAAAATGACAATGCACTAAAAAAAAAAAAATCACAGATACTTAGTTCTCTCTTTCTTAAATGCAACCTGGAATTTAGGACTCCTGAAATGATATGGCTGCTCCTCTATTATCAGAGACCCATGCTTTTTCTGTCTTTTCTCTTCCATCTTGAACATGGGGGACTTCCACATTCTAGTTTAAAATGGCTGCTTAAGCTCCAGCCATTATGTTGGTTTTACATCCAATAGAAATGAGGGGAGGTGAATAAAGGTGTACCTATTCCTTTTAGGGGTCTTTACAGAAGTCACACCATGAAATTTTTGTTATATTCCATTGAGCAGTACATGTCCTATGACCATACCTTGCTCTAAGGGAAGCTAAGAAATCTTTACATAGGGAAATCATATGCCTCACTAAAACTTAGTGTTATATTCCTGGAGAGAAAGGGAAGAATGGATATTTGGGGACTTCTGCAAGTCTCTACCACAATATTAATTAGCTTTCTATCATGGAGAAATTTTGTTGACCGATGTTTTGGAAACAAAATGAGAGTTGGCGAGGATATACTGTGGTCGATGTGGCTGGTCTTTAGTTTGATATCAATTTTAGGAGAAAGTTTTTAAATTTAATTTAAAAATGTGAATTAATACAATATAGATATTTGAGCACTTTTATCGCCATATTTTGCATGAGAGGCTATTAATATACATATTGTAAAGAACAATTAAAATTCTCTTTGCTCATAACATAGGGTCACCTTCTAAATCCAAGTTTCTCCATACATTCTCCAAAAAACAATAAGATTCACAAGGAGAGCAGAGTGAATAACTTATAACCTACGCCTTTCACATGACTAGGAGACAGAGCACAGCACAACTACAATTTGAATATAAGTAGGGAAACGTTTCCAAGCCAGTGGAGCCAGCTGCAGCACCCATACTGGAGCTGAGAGTCAGGCAGAGACTGCACAGGAGGAAGAAGAGGGCAACAGGTGCCTAGGGTGATAGATCACAAACAGTACTAACCCCAGACAAAAGCAGTCTCATCATAAGAGGAAAACTATTGAGGACAGGGCCAGAACTTCAGCTCAGAGCACTGAAGGGAAGGAGATTGGAAATACATAGGGCACAAGGCTGGAGTCTCATTAAGACACAAATTTGTGCAGGTGGAGAATGACCTAGAAGGTTTGGTGATAAAAAGAAAAATGGAAAAAAGCAGTGAAAGTTAAGAATCTTACCAAAATAGGAAATAATTACAAAATAAGAAGATATACCAACATCTTCTCTAAGGAAAGAAAGCACTATTGATTTTACAAACTGTGCTTTCTGAGACCTGCAGAAAGAAAGCTCTCTTCAGCTAAGAAATTTTGTAAGCCACACAAATCATTACATGCACACATTATTGCTGGCCCAGGAAAACATAATACATTTCATAGTGATCAGAAGATGGCAATCAAAGCTAATATAAGAAGAAAATAGATATGAGAATCATAGGATGTCAGCTAGTAAACATCCTCCCCAGTACTCATCATGAAGCAGACGAAAGCAGTAAGAAAATCTCCCAGGCTGAGTTAAGTATTGTTAAACATTTTCAGATATCAAAGTACAGTTTGAATTAGAAAAAAATATTAGAACATAAATTGTTCAAGAAGTGAGAAGAAGAGAGGCATGCAGAAAAAAATGGAAGAATGAGCAAGAGTGAATAAGCAAAAGAGAGAGAGAGAGAGGGGAGAGAGAGAGAGAGAGAGAGAGAGAGAGAAGAAAAGGAAAGTGAAAGCAGAAATGTAAAAATATGTTAAGTATTGATTAATTTTCTTTCACTGAACTTTGAACTTTTTCTGCAAATTTAAAATTTTAAGTTGGGGTATGCATTTAACTTCTACTATGTACCAATCACTGTACTTGGGTCTGAGGCTACAGAGGCTATTTGGCCTCCTAGACCTTAGAAACCAACGGGGAGATAAACACACTCATTAATTAAGCACACAAATAAAAGTATCTTTACTGATTATGGTAAAGGCTACACAGGAAAATGCCAGATTCTAAAAAAGAATGTAAGAGGTGTGGGAGTGGGTATCTAATGTATATGGGGAATTTAGGCATAGCTTTCCTGAAGCCGTGATATTTGAGATGAGACCTGAGAGGCGAGTAGAGTTTAACAGCAAATAATGAAGGAAAAAGGAATCCAAGCAGAAGGAAGAACATTCATGCAAACTTTGCAGCAGGAAAAACCTTAAAGAGTTTGTAAATCCTTTTCTCATAACTAGTCTTTGCTACTGCCACCTATACATACAACTGTGTCTCCTGCTACCTGGAGACTGAGCCTAAAGCGGGGAATGTGGAGGATGTTGGGGAGATTGCGTGGTAGACATTCTATTTTGCTTTTTATACTTCTTCAGGTTTTTAAAGTAATGAGCACGTCTATCTTTTGTAGGAATAGTAAAATTAAAAAATAGTTTTATAAAAGGAAGGATGCTGGATGTCTTCTCTTTGCCCCACTGACCCTTCCACCTGTCTCCGCCTGGCTTTGCATCTGGGAGACTGACATGCACGGATGCCATTAGTGGGTTCCCGTTGCCTTCTGACTACTGCTTGGCTTTGGCCAATGGGAGATGCAGGCAGGCGGTCAGAGGAGGAAGAGCATGAGGAGAGGGTAATTATGCTTCCAGATCCCTCCTTGGAGGGTCTGTGTGGTTGGCTGTGTCACTCTACAGGAGTTCACATTTTACATCAGATGTCTTGTCTATACAGCTTTCTCCTGGCTCTGATAATCCCTCCATCTCTTGCTCTCTCAGGCTGTGGTAGGCTGAATAATAGCCCCTAAAGATATCCATCTTCTCCAGAACCTGTGAATGTTACCTTACACAACAAAAGGGGCTTTGTAGATATGATTAAGGATCTTGAGATGAGATTATCCTAGATTATCTGGATGGGCCCTAGATATAATCATAAGGGTCTTTATAAACAGGGGACAAGGGGATTCAAGACAGACTGGAAGCAGGGAGAGAAAAGGTGATGTGAGGAAATGAACCAAGAAATGAGGACAGTCTCTACAAGCTAGAAAGGACAAGGACACAGATTCTCTCCTAGCACCTCCAAGAAGAATTCCTTTTTGTTTATACCTTGACTTTAGCACAGTGAAACTGATTCTGGATTTCTGACCCACAGATCTATACCATAATGTTTTCAAGTGATTTTGTTAACATGGCAACAGGATGCTAATACACAGGCCTGGGATGGCAACTGCTCCCTGCCTGACTTTACTAACCTAGAATAGCACATAATTCCCTGTTGGTTTTTTCCAAACCTTGTCTACACTTTATAAGTAGTCCTCATATTAAAACACCCTCATTTACCCAGTTTGAGTGTGTCCTCTCTTTCCTGTCAGAAACATCTATGAGTTTCTTCTTCCTACTTTTTACAGTGGATATTACAATAAATAGTATCTGATACACAAGATGGCTGTGAGGGCAAATGAGTTACTGAAGTAGGCACACTTATTTTAAGTTGTAAAGTAATGTAGATCTGTCAACTGAAAATGTTTTACTTGCTCCATCCTGTTGGACTCCACCTGTGTAGACACTCACCTGGAATGGACAATCAAGGTAGAGTAAACAGACAAAGGTGTCACAAACTCACAATAGGCCTGGGTCCAAATCACAAGAATGGGTTATAATTAAGACTCTCAGGAAAAACCTGAGAAGGCAAGTTAATCTGGTGATGTGAGAAAGAAAAGTGCCTAAGCACAGATGTCAACTAATGCTGTAAAGCTAAGATCCTCTTAAGTGTCAAAGAAGTTCAGCACTCTGACATTGAGGATGTTTTGCTTAGGTCTTTGGGCTTTTCACATGCTGTCTTTTGATTCAGAATGTCCTTGTTTTCTTCTCTGCTCCTAACTCCTATCAGTCACCTCCCTCTGGAAGCCAGCCATGATTCATAGGCTGAGTTAGGTGTTTGCTCTAAGTGTTCCCTTAGCCCCCTGGGATTATCTTCATTTTTGCTAATCAAATATTGGAAATATCTATTTACTTGTCTGTCTCCCACCACTAAACTGTGAGTTCTTTTAGGACAAAACTATGTTCATTATCTCTATGTCCTTAATTCCTGGCATGGTATGTGGCTTGTAGTCAAGTTTCAACAAATATTTAATAAATCCATTGTGAGTCAATAACATGCAACATCTAAAGTTAAATCTATATTATTATTTGAAGACCTCACTATTCCCAGTATTAAAAATTTTATCCATTTAGGATTTGAAATTAACAGCTTTTAACAAGCCCAATAGCTCTAGTCAAGACCTTAGAACAAAAGTAATGCAGGGGAAGTGCCACGATGTACAAATAATTACCTTATTTGGAAAAGCCAGACATCAGAATCAAATACAAATGCTCATATGAAGTTGAAAATCTGTAGATCCCTGAGAGACTTTCCTTCTGCTATCTAAATTTAATGTGGATAATTTATCATTCTATAAATATATTCCTGCTTTTGTTCATTCATATGCTTTATAGCCTCAGAGCATTTTGACCCTTCGCTTTAGTGAGTGTACAAGCTATCAGGTTAAATAACTCACATAGATTTTCTATTGGAATTGAGATAAAATTGTATAAAAAAATCTGGAGCACGTATTTAGTATACTTTATTTCTTAGAGAAGAGTGAGTGACAGAATCCGATGGTAATTAATCAGCATCCTATTGGAAGTTCTGCAATCCTCCCTTTCTGGTATATATTTAATGACACATTAACTGAGTAATAGCTTGAGTAAACAGAAAGCACTTTGGAACTGGAAAAACACAACCAGATTTTGATTCATTTCTGTTATGCCACAAACAGGAAATTATGCTCACTTTCGAAGGCACTATGTTCTTTTGCTCTTCCTTAATAAGACAGCAACTTTCAGACTGTAAATATATATATATATATATATATATATGAATATGCACAACCAGTAAGGAAAGAGTTGTTTCTGTGGCTACAGGGACTGCAAGGGGTGCCAGGAGAGTATATCTATACATCTCCACACATGTGGTTGATGACTGGCCCCCTGAATAGCTTAGTAGTCTGGACACTTCACTGAAATGCCTCTTTTTTAACCAGTGAAGAATTTCTCTACTGGGCTTTTTCAATGCTATTCATTTACTGATCTATTTTTTATTGATTGATTCTTTTGGCAATCTTCTGTGCATCTACTACAGGCCAGCCACTCTGATGGAAGTGAGGAGATAAATAGCACAGGTCCCTGCCAGTGTGAAGTTCCTAGTCTTTTAAGGGAGACTGACAAATATATCAAAAATTGTGCAGTGCGATGACTACTATGATTGTATTATTACAGTCATATGGCGTAGACATAGTATAACAAAACAGAATGTCAGGAGATGTAGTTTACTTAGAAACAGCAATGATTTACTGAAGAACTTGGGGTATAGAATCAAATTTGAGTCAAAACTTGTGAAATGTGGGATTTGATTTAATAGCTCTGCTTTGGAATTTTTCTTTCTTTAGTGAAAAGAAAATAACAAATCTTTTAGGTTATAAAGTATTCAGGGACGTTTCAGTTAGGGGAGAAATGGAAAGGTCTAAAAATAATTTAATAATGAATCCTGTCAAGTTTCAGATGTGGTGGTCCACCCTGTCTGTGACCTGAAGTGATGTTTGAGTAACTGAAGGGAAAGGCAGGCACATTTGAGCAATGTCATCCTTGGCTTCACACAGCCACATCCACAGAAATAGAAGGGGTCAACATCCAGTCAGCTCTTCAATTCTTAATGACATAGAACATGGATGGTACTGAGAAGAGCTAACAAAGTAGTTGGTTTATGGCCCTTGGGTCATGTCTGTTTTCTCAAAATGGACTCATCTATAAGGTAAAAATGAAAATGAGACAAGAATATAAGGCATGCTCAGCAGGGAAAGAGTCAGAGGCAAACCTGAGCAATCTATGGGACTCTGACAGTGACCTCTCTTCCGCCTATACTCCGCCAACCTCTCCGTGCAGACCCTAAGTCCTCTTGTCCACTCACTCTTTTAGTTACTGATGCCTACCTGACCTTCAGAACAATCTATGTTTTGCTTTTAACACCTTTATTGATATATAATTCACAGACTATATAATTCACTCATTTAATGTGTATAATTTGATGAGTCTTTGACATATGACATTAATTTTTAAAATTGTGGTAGACTATATAACATAAAATTTGCTATTTGAAGCCTTTTTAAATGTATAATTCAGTGGCGTTAAATGCATTCACAATGTTATACAACAATCGCCACTATTTATTTCTAAAAATTTTAAATCACCCCAAAGAGAAACTCTGTACTCATTAAGCGTTAACCCCCTGTTCCCCTCTTTCTTAAGTTCCTGGTAACATCTAATCTAGTTCCTGTCCCTATGAATTTGCCATATCCATATATGTTATATAATTGAAAATATACAACATTTATCCTTTGTGCCTGGTTTATTTTACCTAGCATAATGTTTTTAAGAGTCATCTGTGTTACAGTATGTATCAGATCTTTGTCCTTTTTATAGCTGAATAATATTCTGTTATTTGCATATGTCACATTTTGTTTATCCATTCATTTGTTGGTGGATATTTGGGTTGTTTCCCCCTATGGCTATTGTAAATAATGTGGCCATAATTACTGGCACACAAATCAGAACGTTGTATTTTTATAGTCATTATTTGATTAAGTAAATTCATAGATGTAACAGATTAGGAGTTAAGTAACTCTCCCAAGGTCATTGAAGAAGTCATAACCAGAAAAAGTACCTAAAGACTACATCTCCGTTGAACTCTTATTTTCTAAAACTTATTGACCTCTCTAGATTAAATATATAATTACAATTTACCTGTATATATTTGAGGCTAAATTTGAGTTGGAGTTCCATGTGCTACAGAGGCATGACACAAAATGGAAACCTGTATAAATATAAATGAATAGCTGGCCATGTGGGGGAGGAGGAGGAGGCACTTCTACATATCAGTATTATTTATATATATATATATATATATATATATATGTATATATATATATATATATATATATATATATCTCCAAAAAAATATATACACATTTTAAGAATGGAAAAAAACTTTTAAAATTGTAATACAATGAATGACATTAGCCTTGATTAATGCCATCTTTTGAACAAACATACTACACATGGCTACCATAATCCAATTCAACTTTGAAAAGTAATACATAGATAACATCTCTTAAAATGTGTACATTTTTTTGGCATACCCAGTATATATGTACACACACACACACACACACACACACACACACACACACACACACTGTGATTCAGAAATATGGTGAATGCTGCTTCCGAGTGCCATCCAATGGAAAGGCAGGGATCTTCAATATGGGAAGTGGCACATCAAACCTTAGTAACAATGTGTGACAAGTTTCAACTTGTTCAGTGCTGTCAGTTGGGTGTGAGCTACGGTTGAGAGAAGATGTGTTTTAAAGTGTGCCATAAATCAACCTCCATCATGACAATGCTCTGTGTAACACATTGCTTCTGGTATGGCAATTTCTGTCAAATAAAAATATAACAGTGTGTCATCATCCACCTTATTCACCCAATCTTGCACCGTGCGACTTCTGGCTTTTCCCCAAAGTCAAAATGATTCAGAACACGGAGGCAAGGCAGCCATAACAGAGCAACTAAAGACACTCACAAAAGAGGACTTCCAGAACAGCTCTCAGAAAGTGGCAAGAATGATGAGATAAGTATGTTTGAAGTGAGGGGGAGTATTTTGAAGGGAATTAATGGCAATGTGTATTTTGCTGTAATAAACTTTTAAAATTTAAACATTCACCATAGTTGTTTTTTTTTTTTTAATTGGGGAATTGGGGGCAGGGAACAGTGTTGGGGAATTGGGGAGGGAGACCAGTCAATTTGCTGTTCTTTAATTTTAGTTGTGGAGAACACCAGTTGCTATCTGGTTGCCTGTTGGTAGCTGGTGGCCTCCAAGCTCAAGGTGCTGTGCCACAATCTCAGTTGTGGGTGGGCGCAGCCACCATCCCATGCAGGAGTCGAACCAGCAGCTTTGTTGTTAAGAATGCACGCTCTATCCACTGAGCCTTCTGGGCAGCAGCTCAGCTCAAGGTGCCAAGTTCAGTCTTAGTTGCGGGCAGGCATAGCCCACCATCGAATGGGCAGTTTATTGTTAGGAGCATGTGCTCTCTCCAGCTGAGCCATTCTGTCACCTGTTGGCAGCTCAACGGCAGCTCAGCTTGGGCGCAGCATCACTGGCCCATGTGGGAATCGAACCGGCGGCCCTGTTGCTCAGAGCTTGTGCTCTTAAGCTAACTCTTAACCAACTGAGCCACTCGGCTGGCCCCATTCACCATAGTTTTTTATCACACCGTGTGTGTATGTGTGTGTGTGTGTGTGTGTGTGTGTGTGTGTGTGTGTGTGTGTACAAGTAATAGGCTGCTGTGAAAGCTTTCATAATGTTCTGTAAAAGTACTGCATTTTTGAAATCACTGGCTCAAAACAGCCACATAATTCTTACAATACCTATAATATCCAAATTTTGTATTCACGTTGACTGCTAGTCACTTGTACACAAAGAGCCTAAATAAGTATGAGAATTGTAGAAGCTACATCCAATTATATGATACTTTTTTGAAAACCATTTTCAATAGAGAAGTCAATTCTGATTCATCTGCTTTTCTCACTGGTGTAAAATATAGAATATTGTGGCATATGTAAATTTTTATTTTTATAAATAACAGGGACCAACCTTGGATCACTGCTATCTTGGTATAGCTTTCTATTTCTATCGTCTAACTAGTTCAAACATTATTAAGTAAACAAAATCAGAAGATGGAATTTTAAAGAAAAGAGAAACAGGGAGAAGCTCAAATTAAATGTAATGTCATATTAAGATCAAGTAGATGGATCAACTAGGTAGATACATGAGCAAACCTTAAATGGGGTTTGTGCAATTTGTGCCATGATGCTACAAGTTTTGACATGTTCTGTCAAAGCCACTGGTATACACCAGTGAATTTTAATCACCTCTTTATAAAAATCTTTTTCCTTCCTTCTCTGTCAAGGAGTCAAGTTTTTCATCTCAAAGTAACATAGATTACTAGGAAAATGGAAAATCAACTCACAGAAGGCATTGTTATGGTAGCTCAATGACTTTCAGACTTCTGAATAGGATTTTAAATTCAGAAAACATTTTTTTCTGTTGTAATCTGGGAAATAATAATAATAATTCAATAAAATGAAATCTGTTCTCTAAATGTATGAAAATGTATACTATTTGGCCTTATGTTTCTATGTTAACTGCAGGTTTCATTGTGAGTTAGACTGTGTGGGTAATATATTTGGTTGGCCTTTGCTATCTCTGTGACTTCAGATTAGTTATCTCCATCATTCAGGTTCTTCAGTAAAATGAGAAAAATAATAAAACCTAAATTTTTAGTGTTTTGAGAGTTAAGTGAAATAATAAAACTCACATGCTTTATACATAGTAAGCAGTAAAACAATGTTAGCTATTATATTTATTTTTCAAAGATTATATTCATTATATTTTAAAATAAGGATAAAAAATGTGTTTTAGATATTTTGTTGGCAATTGTCTTGAAAGGCAGTTACAAAAGTTGAGCAGGACTCGGTAAAGCTTTGAAAAGATGTGAGATCATTGTGTATTTAAAGAGATCAAATGCCATCCAGCTCCCATGTAGAGAAATCCATTTCTACCCTTGGCATTCTTTACTAGAATTATTTATAGACTATGACAGGATTTAGAGCCTCCATAAATTGAAAAAAAGCAAAAACCTAGCACCAAACAAGTTCACCTTAGCTCTTTCACACCCACCAGATTAACTAATCCTTCTTTCTTAACTATGTTTTTCCAACAGTGTCTGAATTTAAAAAAAAAAAAAAAAAAGTGAACAAGTCCCATTCTGGCAAAGGGAAAACCCACACACAGCCTTAAGGCCAATTTATATTTTTAAGACGTTCAGTGTGTTTTTGTATTTTTGTTTTGTTTTGTTTTATCCTGTTATCCTAATGCTCAAATGTGAAGTGCTTTACTAAGAAAATCTTCATGGTTTTTTTGTAGTTAAACCTGTAAGGTCTTAGTTAACTCTCAGAATATACTCTGTGCTAGTCTTTTTAAGCATTCACAGATAAGTTGAGTAAAAAATTGGAGGATACTAAAGATACCTCTGAACAAATCAGTAAAATCATTTATCTCTCCCAAATACCTCGTATATGTAGCAAAATTCCCTTAAAGAGAATTTAAGGAGTTTGATTTAGCACTACATAGAAGTTATTTTCTTCTCTTCCATTACTTTCCCTTTATTCGATAATTGCAGAAGCTCAAAAAGGCAAGAGGGGATGGGGGAATAATGAACAGAGCAAAATGCTGCCTCTGTTCTCGATGGTAACGGGGATTGGAAACACTTCAAGAGCCTGTAATGCCAACATTTAAGAAGGTCAGGACCTTCAGAACCACCCCTACAAGGAATTTATAGAATTTCAGAACATACATTCACATAAACCTTAAACTAGATTGCTTTTAAAATTTGAAGTGAAATCAAGATATGTTCAACTGCTTTCTTTGGACAAAACAAAGGAAATAAAGTCAAGGAAAAATGGAATGCTTCAACATGAAAGATGTCCCATAATTCCTACAAGCCAACACGTTTTATGAAAGTGACATAAACCAAATCTCAACATGTGACCTAATCATAGTTCCTTTGAACTGGATATATCCTACAAAATTGAGGAATAGACAACTTTTATCTTCTCTGCTACATTTCCTCTCCATCCCATTATAATCCTAGTACTTTTTCTCTATAAAAACAATTCTCATGAAGTAATACACTGGTATCAGTCAGTATAAATTTGCATTAACTCGGTCAGGAGGATCTAGAGGTTAAGTCTTGGATTAAAAGTAGAGTCTACTATTATAGGGATCTCGTACACAAGCAACTGGATGACACTGCTTTTGGGTGCTTATGTGTGTGTACACGTCAGTTTCTGTGTGCATGTGAAGCAGTGAGTGAAGGAAATCAGGGAAGTTGTCCCTGAAACCCACCAGGTACTCATTTATTTTTATGTATGAAACCGTTCATTTATCTACAGATTAAAGCAAAAAATGAGCTCAGGAAGTTGTGTTTGATTTGATGAGCAGTTTTTTTTAGCTGAGCCATCCTGCCACCAGTTGGCAGCTCAGAGGCGGCTCAGCTTGGGCCGAGAATTGAACTGCTGTTGCTCAGAGCGCAAACTCTTAAGCGAGCTGTTACCCAACTGAGCCACTCGACCGGCCCTTCATGAGCAATTTTTTTGATGTGTATGCTTGGGGACTTCTCATGGAAGGAGAGTGAGAACCAGAATTAGCTCTCACGATTCCCTCTAGAGTAATATTACCCAAACAATAATATTTGACCTGTGGTCTAAGGTCTAAGCATCACTGTGCTGCAGTAGCCCTGAAACATGAAAACAATTGTGCAATCATTGCATTTGTCATCATAGTCCCTGCCTGTGCTTCTAATTATGAGGAATCACAACCTGCAGACCACTGTGTGCAGAGACATCAGGCCACACACGTGCCAAACATGTAACCACAAATCCCAGGCCCAATGTATCAGAATGCTAATTATGTAAGCACCCAGTTCAGGTAATTTAATCACCTCATAAAGAGGACCACAGTGGCTTACCACTTAAATTCAGATGCATCTGCCTCCTTTAAACTTCAAGGCCAAATTCAATTTTCTCTTTCTCAGCATCTTGCACAGCCATAGTTTCAGAGGAGGAGAGTGCCAAGTGCAGAGAAATTATTGAGCCGCTTTTAACCCAGCTGTTGTCTTTTTTTATTCCTCAGGACTGTCAAAGGTCCTCTGAGGTCCTTGCTTTCATTTTCTCAACCCCAGAAGGAGCAAATGAAAAAGGCTCCAAGCAGCATGGGGGTGTTTCCAAAGCAGCACTGCGAGCATGCATTCGTCCTGCTCAGGAGTGAGGTTTCGCCTCCACCTACACTCTGAGGAGGCAGCTGTGATGTCTCAATGGGATGAGAGAAAAATCAATATGCATGGCAATCTGGTGTTGTGCCCATGGGACCATGGAGAAAAAATATGCTGTGTGCCATCAGTGTGTCACAAATGAGGGTTGCCACCAGCAACCAGGGCACGTCTGTGTTAAAATGGTTACTGACAGGAAGGAATGATGGTTGTAACAGCAGAAACAGATACCGCCACTTCTTTATGTGTCGCTTTTTTCACTTGCTTCAAAAATTCCTACTTATCCTTCTACCCCTACCCCATCATCTTTTGTATGATATATCTGGGTCGTCAGTAAATAAGTAATTTTGGGGAGGGAGAAACTCAGTTACGGACTGAAATAATCATAATCATCGTTTCCCCTGCTCAGATTTACGTAGAGGCAGTCAGTGGCGTTTGAGCAATGAAGGTGAAGCATCACAAAGCTTTTACATGGTGAACAGCTCCTTGCAAAGTAAACACACACACATCACTTCCTTGGGTGAGGGGGGAAGGGAAGACTTTTAGTCATTGAATGCCTGGGGGTGGGGAGGCAGAGAAAATAATTGCTCCTTAGTTAGAAGAGCTTGGGATGGTTTATTTTTGTAAATTATGTAGTTTGCCAAGGAGTGAATATGAATGACCCTTAAAAGCCTAAGAGACCAGCATTTTTCTTCAGGAAAGCCTGCTGGGAGGTGGAGGCAGCAGAGGCCCCATTCTCTCTCTCTCTTTTTAGCCTTGCCGGCCCTCTTTAGAGACCATGACACTGTGTCCCTTTAGACAGTGAATGAGTGCCAGAACTGACCCCTGGAGCCCTGAGACTCAGTGCTGATGAACACTACTGGCTTCTGGTCAGAGGGGCAGGCACACAACCGGTCAGCCAACATCTGCTTTTCTTTTTGAAAAGGGATGGTCGGTTGAAAATAACTGGTGTTGATCTAGGACTGGGAGTTCCTGGGAGATTTCTAAGATAGAATTTTCCACCACTGGGAAAGCGATATTATTCACACTGGTTCAGAAGGCTGTGTAGACCACTCCTAGAAACACAAGTGCTTGCCTCATACAAAGAAAATGACCACTGAGACACTCATGTCAATTCTGTGTTGCTTTTTGCTCTCACTAGCTCTGCTCTCGACAGGTGTTCCAGTTGTTCCCTTCCTCCATAGGAACAAGTTGACTACTAAGAGTTTATATACCTGCAAAACCCAACATGGATTATTCACACAGGATAGAAAGGATCTCAAAATTTATAATTCTTTACCCATGTAAGATATTCAACAAATACTTATTAAATTCATGAAGATTAGTTTGAAGCCAGGATGGTGAGGGTGGAGAGACAAGAGACAGAGCATTTCTTGTGGGGTGAGGGCAGTACCTGTTGGGTTAGGATGTCAATTCCTTCAAGCCTACAAGGGGTAATCTCCTGTGCCAGCTAATAGAAAATGGAAAGAAGCAACAGATGCTTACATTCCTCCAAAAGATGGGAACAGACAGAAGAGACATTATTAGGGGTCACCAAAAATAAGCACATATGCTATTTCTGGTTGGCACTGTTCTTCTTTGATCTAGTGCCTATATTTACATATGGTTTTAGCTAGATTATTTTTGTTTCATAATTTTTATAATAAAATATTTCATATATTTTAAAGTATTTGTAAAAACATCCATACATTTTAAGTATGATAGTAAGAGACATGTATACCCATGACCCAGCTTAAGAAACAGCGTGTTTTCAATAAGGATGAGTCCCCTGGTGTTTCCACTGCCTTTTTCTAAGAGGTAACCACAGGCAGGGATAGGTTCTATGTAATTTTTCTCATCATTCCATTCTCTAGGAAAGAATGACAATGAATAAATGATCTTCCACTGACTCCAGATTAAAATTCAATCTGAAGAGGCAGTAATATCTAGGTAAAAATGTTGTGAACTTCAGCCATGCAACACCAGTGACTGTCCAAAAGTAAACTTGGCTTTAATTTTTTTTGCAGATGCAATTTCTCCTTGAACTTTCACATTTTATTCAATTTTTTTTTGTGTCAGCTGTTTGGTAAATTCCATTAAAAAATACAAAATAATATACTGTATGAAATTGTCTCCTTTATTTGTCAATATACTTTTTTTTACCCTTCCTCGGTTTTGGGCATTTTCATTTTCACAAGATTTAACATATATATACAAGACATTGTATGGCTTATTGCAGGTGTATATAGGCATTTTAAGAAGAATGAGTAGACACCAAATTTATTCACGGTAAGAAAAAAATTTCTCCAATTAAAATATCAGTGATCTAGATTTGCTGAAATGTAGCACATCGAATTATTGTGATCTTTTAATTTGTAAAACTGGTTAATGGCTACACTAGCTGGCTAATACATTATTAACCAGTCTGCATGCTTGAAATGCAAAGAACAGGGTGAGATTAAGTATGTACATTATATTATGCAAATAATTAATGATAAATTGATGTCCTAGGGCTGACTTCTAAAGATGTGGTTAACATTAGATAAAATTAGCTAAAGGTGTGACTTTAAGTGTGTCATATATACCTTTATTAAGGTAGCACATATTCATTGCACAACTATTTATTTCCCGGCATTGTGCAAAGCTCTGGGGACTCAATTATCTAGAAAAAGCTTTTGAGTGCAGGGGTGACACCTCTATTATTAATGGTAATCATCCAGCAGTCGTTTCCACAATATAAGGTACACATACATTAAACTCTCTTTTGGTTTTTGACTATAGTAATTATAATACAAATGGAGTTTGTCAAAAACAAGTCACTTTACTATAGGGTGTTGAATTCCTTTACTAAGAACAAAAATATAAAACACAAAACCATGCCTTTCCCCTTTCTAAGACTCCAAATTCCATCTTCTTAAATATCCATGTAGATGATTCACCCAATGCCCTGGGCTCTTAGCTCATGGACGTCTTCTCCAATAATTTGGTCATCTGTCCTATCTTGGTCACTCCCTGTCTGTCATGCTTTTGACTTTGTCATGAGCAATAACTGCATTTCAAGTGCAAATATTACTACTCCTCAGGTGCCTCCTCCTATGTTCATTCTAATATTTCTTCTAGTACTTCCATTTCAACAATCTTTTGACCCCACGAGGACCTACAGTTAATTGATCTTATCACCTTTTCTTTACTAAAGTCTTTCCCCTTACATATCCTCTTTTCCCTCCACACCCATACTAAATTCCATGCTCAGTCATTACAATCACTCCTTTATATGTATCTCCGACTCTCTTATCAATTTCTCTTTGTTGAATTACTTTGGCTAGAGTATAATCTTGATTAAATCTATTTATCTGCTAACTCCATGCATCTGTCTGTGTTGACAAAAATAGATAAAAAAACAACAGAAAAGTTGATGCCTCTCACTTTAAAGTCATGATCACAAAGTGGGCCTGCTTATGCTCCCTGACCAACCCTCCTTTCTTTGTCCAGTTTAGGCACCTCCCCTTTTTTTCTGGATGACTTCTTCTGGCTCAGTCTCCCAACACCAAACATTTCTCTCCAATTCTTCCTTTCAGCTGCTAACCTACCTACCTATTGGCCTAGAAAACAGAAGCCATCAGATGAGAACTTCCACATACTCCCCAACCACATGTACCCACCCATCTGCTTTGGTCCATAGATTTTTGCCTTATCCCCTAACTGCAGATGAGCTACGTGTCAGCTGTTTAAGACCAGTCCCTGCACCTTTATAGTGGATCCTAGTTCCCATCACCTGAAACTAGGACACTACTCTCTCCTTTCTCCTGAATCATCTGATTTTCCTGCAGTACTGGATAATTTTTTTTTGAAGTTGCAGAAAAGGGGTTTGTTAGGAGAAAAGAATACATTTCAAAGAAGCAGAAGTGGAAGAAAAAGTAGAGAATGGCTCAAGGGCCATTATTAGAAAAGAAAGTACACTCCAAAGAGTTTGGAGTGGGCCCGGAGCAGAGGCAAGGCTCAAAATGCTCAAAAAACCTATTATATTTTTTATTATTAGTTTCAGGTATACAAAACAATGTAATAGTTAGACATTTCACCCCTCACAAAGTGACAACCCCCCCAAGCTACTACCCGTCTGATATTGTATATAACTGTTACAATTCCATTGACTCTATTCCCTATGCTGTACTCCATATCCTGTGACTATATAAATATATATATGAAATTATAGATGACATTCAGTATTATTCAGCTTCAGTGTCAGGTGTACAGTGCAGTACTGGATTATTGCCATCTGCAAATAAACATGCTTCCAGTTACCATCAATGTTTCTTTTCTCTGTGTTTCTCCTGATCATTTATTCCTATGCAATATGACAAATATAGTAATATTTTATCTTGTTTAAAACATAGTCCTTCCAATAGAATATAAGTTCCACAAAACACTTATCTCTTTTGAACACTGCTTTAGCCTCAGCATGTAAAATAGTGCCTATCATATAATATGCACTCAGTAAATTTCCTGAATGAATGAATAAAAAGAATGATTCAAATTGTGCTTTTCATGAGCCAGTCACAGGATAAATTATTTGCAGAATTTTCTCAGTCAATCCACACACTGACGTTATGAGGTAGGGATACAAATCTCCATTTCCAAAATCAGCAAACTTAGGCTATAGAAAGGAAAATTAATTTGCTTCTCTAAGATCATGACCTAGCTGGAATTCACATCTAAGTCAACTCCAAAGCTTATAGTCTTAATTACTATACTTCAAATAATGCCCCACATTCCTCATGGCTGAGGATATCACCATGTTTCATTAGGCAAAATTCACAGCAAAGGTTCCACTGTGTAATGATGAGTGCCTTATTCTCTTCCTGCCATTCTCATTCCTCTCAGAATGAGAAGCCTGGAAAGTAAAGTTCTAGGGTTCTTTCTCATAACACTGATTTCTACCTGTATTAGTTTTCTATTGCTTCTGTAACCAAATAAGAATAGTCCTGGCTTAAATCAATATAAATTTATTATCTGATAGTTCTGGGGGTCAGAAGTCTGAAATTTGTTCTTATGGGGTGAAATAAAGGGATTATCAGCTCTGTGCTCCTTCTCAAGGCTTTAGAGGATATTCTGTTTCCTTGTCTTTTCCAGGTTCTACAGGCCTTCACATTCCTTGGCTAATGGCCATATTCTATTTTCTTTTTTAATTAGTTTTAGGTGTGCAAATTAGAACATGGGCATCTTTTTTTTTTTTTGACAAGGGGGACATTATTTAGCCTACCATAATCTTCCCTGTGGTCCACAAAGATTCATGTTAATCTGAGATGCAAAATACATTACCCCATCACAAAGTCTCCAAAAGTCTCAGCCAATTTCAGCATCAACTCAAGTTCAAAATCTCATCTAGGTCTCCTCAGCTCAAAAGTTGATCATCCCATCATCTAAATCATTTAAATTTGTTATGGGTGAGATTCTGGGCATAATCTATCTTTGGTAAGAAAAATCCTTTCCATCTGTGGACCTGTTATGGTTTTCTGTTCCCGCAAAATAATGGTGGGACAGGCATAGGAAAACAGTTACAGACATTTCCATTCGAAAAAGAAGAAAATGGAGGGAAACAAGGAGTCACTGGCCCCAAGAAATTTAGAAATACAACCAAAGCAAACTCCATTAGGTTTTAAAGCTTGGGAATAATCTGCGGTGGCTCCAGGTTCCACAATTTGGAGCCAAGGCCCTGCTCCCAGAATCATCCTTTATTTATCATGAAAGGGAGCATGTGGTTGCAGCTGAGAATCAGCCTGGTTCTTGACTTAGAATTTAGGAAGTTAAGGGTCTTCTTTCATTTTGTCCTGTCTGTTCCTCTCAGTCCAAGCTGGCAATATTTTTGCTACCATAAAATTTTTAAAAAGAACCTCGCAGATTTCTTGTGTATGTCATGGGAATTCATTCCATTAGACAAGAAGCTCTTGCAGACTCTGAACTAATTGATCAGGGGGGGGGGATAGAAGCTTGTAGAGTACTTCCTTGAACCTGCTGATGCCGGCCAATATTCCTGACCCCAAGATAACCTCTTCCCAGTGCCCTCTCATGCCTTCTATTCAGATTCACCTAGATGGGGGGCTAGGAGGAAATAAAGAGAAGAGTTGGGGTGCGATGTGATTAAGGCATATTTATGATGGCATTGTATATTGGAAAGGGTATGACTTACAGAATTCAGGCTTGATGATACAGACCGGCACACTGAATCATACGCTCAGAATGTAAAAATGTTACAGGTGTTTTTATGAATAAAATTATTGAAATGATCATGAGGCTTATATATTGAATGATATAGTGTAAATGAGCAAAATAATAATATAGTATTAATTTTCCTCAATAAACATGCATTGACCATATATCACAGGCTAGGAACCAGCCTAGGGTTTAGGAGTAACAAGGTAAACAGGACATGGTCTCTACCTCAAGAAGCCTATATTCTCATGGAGTATGTAATTGTAGCTTTTATATTCAGACATTTTAGAGTATGACTTGGAAAACACTTTGGTAGAGTTATGAGCCCAGCGACTAGAATATAGCAGCGCTATTGATTCACCTGAGGAAATGGACAATTTAGCACTATTTTCCTTCATCAGATTTAGTTGTGAACATTAAGGAAAATCAATAGTTCTAATGAGCCGTTCCACTAGGTCAACAAAAATGGGCCAGCAGATGGGGCTTCTTTATTGTGCCATATTGCCATTAATGAACTGGGGGCAGAGTAGAAATGGAGCAAAAAGCCTGAAAAGCACAGTTAATAAAAAGGAGTAATCCAGGAAAAATAAAATCCAAAAAACAAATTCACTCTGACACAAAACCAACTATGGATTAAGCATACACCTAGGAAGTCTCAGGCTTGGCAGCAAAACAAAACTATGTAGACTATAACACATAACTTTTCCACATTTGGTAATGCTAAACGCCTTGGGGAACCCTAGGCATTCTCAGGGATGTCTTGCCACCTCCAGGGGACACCTAGCTGTTACTGCAGGTTATTACAAGAACCCTGGCCAAGAAGTAGTGGATTTTGTTCTAATTCTGTTTCTGCCACTGATTTGCTCCCCCACACAGCTTCCTTAAATCTCACGTGTCTCAGTATCTTGTCTGTAACTCAACGAGTATGCCCTGAGAGAGTCTACGTGTGAAGCACATACGGGTAAGAAGGAATTGTGAACACTGCCCTCAAGCTCACACATTCTCATTGGTGGGAAGACGAGGAAACAAAGAAATGCTCTACAGTGCACTCAATGTAAACTGTGTGTACAAAGTACAGATATAAACTCAGAGCATATTTACTCTGGGTACTTCACAATCCGATAGATGAAAAGAACCTAAATTTTTATTTTTAAAAACACTATGCTGAGGAAAGTTATTTTGTTGTTGTTGTTGTTTTAATAGTAATACCCAAATTTTAACTAATTTGGGCACGTATTTTCCTAGAATTCTAACAACATGTCTGAACCATGTTGTAGTCCCTATTCATATATCTTTTTTCCCCAGACACCTCGGTCCTCTAGTAAAACATAACTCCATGGGGTTTTGAGGGAGGCCCACCTATTCTGGGAGAGAGAGGAGATATTTTTCGCTGTTCTTTTTGGACCCATCTTGCTTCCTTGTTTACAGATGCACAGAGACCTCAGTGCTATACCTGGTCTGCCCGTGAGGTAGCATCCAACATTCTCAGATAGGCCTACCCAGTGATGGATCTCCCTGGTGCTTCCATCATGGGAGTCATATGACCAGAGTATGAACATGGTGAAGACCCAGGCCCAAGTATGTGGGCTTAGATGAACTCTGAACATGTCAGAAAGTCCTTGAAAACGAATTCTTAGAAAAGCTGACACACATCCTGGCCTGCGAGAATTCACTTATATTTCATGTGTGAGATGTTCAATCTGACAAATAATCTACCCAAGAATTATCTGTCAGGAGAATATTTGAGACGTCATATAGATTCATACCCCTTGCTTTCCAAGGTTATGCTCAGTGTGGGGAGGAATCTCTTAGGATACAATTATTTGGTAAATAAATAGCTAATAATGCCATTGTAATTGTCTTTAAATGTTTACTATTATTATATATGCTTTGAGCTTTCCACACAACTAGGAATGTCTATCATGGTCTGCTTTTATTTTTCTTATTCACTCTATAGCACACAAACAGTATGGCATTTGGGCCCAGAAAAGAGATAATCATAGCCTTTGACATCAGACAGATGGGGTTTGCTATTGAATCACTGGTGACCTTAGGAAAATTATCTAAACTGTTTAAGTCTTAATTTCTCAACAATAAAAATTTTTAAATTATGTTTCTTCCCCTGTTGCTGAGAGAATTAAATGAAATAATTAGGTAGCGTCTTCAAGAGAGTGCCTGAACCTAGTCAGTTCTTACTTTTAGCACAGCTGGTATGGATGGATGGATAGATAGATAGATAGATAGATAGATAGATAGATAGATAGATAGATAGATCACTACATTTGGAGGCTTAAGTCCTTGTGTATATAGAGTTCTATCACAATTCTAATCCTTATCAACATTTAGACAGTTTTAATTTTGAGCATGAGGTAGAGGGGCTATTTAAAAAGTCGAAATCATAATTTGGGATATTGTTTCATGTAGGTAGGGCACAATCACCACCCACCTCACCCACCTCTGCCTACCTGATGCCAAGAGGTACATTCACTGTGAAACTAATGAAACTTCAATTTCAAGGCCTCTCATTTTCACTGAACCCTTTACAAGACCCTAGAAGGAGCCTTGCAATTACATATTAAGTTGTACAACTTTGGGAATCCTAAAGCCTAGATATGACTCTAACCTGTTCCCCAACTATTTCTTCTTAGTCTGTGACTGTGGCTATTTAAGAAGCTTTATATTCTTTATATGCTAAATGCATCACATCTTGAAGAATCATAGCTCGAATTCTCACTGACACCACACCTTTTCTCAAGAGTATATTCATTGAGTGCTGCAGTAACTCTTGGAAATGCCCTCACTGAGAAGGCCTTCAATAAAATATCACATTAGTGTTCAAGAACATACTTCTATTTGGTAACTTTTGTACATTGATGTACTAGTTTGAATAATACCTACCTAGTGACTCATCATGCGAAAAATAGTATTTGTCATAAGAATATAGAACTCTCAGTGTATTATTAAGATAAAACAAGCAAAAGGAAAAAATTTTAAGTTTAATACATCAGTTCTGGAATGAGAAGAGATAAAATACCACAAATGATAGTTTTATGTATTTTCACTCATTTTTAATAACAGAAATGGCAGATGGGAAAGGCAAAACAAGAAGACTGGCAGAAACAACTACTCATTCTAAATAGAGTTTAGCCAATGAAAAAAATGTAAGCTTGTGAAGAAGAATATGTATATTATTGTGTGGTCCTTAGGCTGGCTAAATAAATGCATTCCACATTTGGTACACATGGCTCAGGATGTTTTCTGATTCCAGGCAAGAAGACCATCTGACAAAATGACATCAATTCTATTCCACACTGCTGAACTTATGCCCTGGTTTAATCAGCTTGACATGAGTTTGCAAGAAATAAAAGCAGTATATTAATGAGCTTGAGATGAGAGTGTTAGAGTCAAAGCACAAGCCATTTTAGAGTTAATGAGACTGGTGAAAATTTAAAGAGAAGCAGAGTGTAGTTTAATGCTGTCATTTTCAAAATAATCATCTATTATATCTCATGCTTGAATATTGTGTCTGAAAGGATAACTTTGCATGGAATGTAGATGATAAAAAGAAGCTGCAACCTGGGGCTGCTGAGCCACCTCCCCTGCCACCAGCTAGCAGGTTTGCCAGCTACGAGCTCAATGTACCTCAGGATCCAGGAGCATTTGTTTCCTGGTTTCCCTGCACCTCTTTTGGCAGGGACCCTCAGGAATGATGCCCATGGATGTGATTCCAATTGTGTGGTTCTGTGTGTGCACCACCAGGAAAGTGCTGGGCCCTGGGATGAACCCTGACCTTCAGATGGATATTATCACTGATCTTGACCTTGTGAAAACTACCCTTGACATGATGCAGATGTCTGGGCTGCATAGTGCCACCAAAGCATTTTCATTTCAAGTCCACAACATTGTGGATCAAAATATGCATCCTCAGGGATTTTCAATCAAGATGGTAGAGTAGGTAAAAGCTGTGCTTGCCTCCTCTCACGACCACATCCAAATTACAACTAAATTACAGAATAATCATCATTAAGAATCACCTGAAGTCTAGCTGAACCGAAGTTCTACAACTAAGGACATACAGAAGAAACCATCTTGAGACTGATAGAGGTGCAGAGATGAGGGTGTGCTCGTCCCACACCCATATGTGGCTGTTAGCAATCTGGAGGGATATCTCAGCTGCAGAGGATCCCCAAGGAATGAAGAGGCCCAGCTCCACACCAGGCTCCCCAGCCCAGGTTTTCAGTGCCACGAATAGAAGTCCCGCTAACTTCTGACTGTAAAAACCAGTGGAGATTGTGGTTGGGTGAGATGGAAGGCTGTTGGGTTCCCCGCTAGTCCTCTTAAAAGATCCACACATGGACTTACTCACTGACCAACTCACTTGCTCTGAGTTCCAATGCCGGGGCAGCAGCTCCAAAGGTGCCAGGGACATACAGGGAGGAGCTGTGTTATCTGGCTTCAGAATGAGGACTGGAGGGGCAGCTTTCTCCTGGACAGAAGTGCTGGCAGAATCCATTGTTTCTTTGTTGAGCTCTACTCATCCCAGCATGCAGACACAGGTGTGAATCACATCTGAGTCTCCATCAACCTAGCTAACACCATTTACCCAACCCATCTTGGTGATTCCCTGAGATGCCACCCCACCCAACTTGCAGGCCCACCTAAGCTACTTTCAGTGGCTTTTCCATACAAACAGCGTGTTTTGGCTCATGCTTTGGATCTTCCTAAAATCTCTCAAAGGTTCACAAAACCCAAACAAACAGCAGCTGGCTTCAGCATATCCTGAACCTCTTTCTGGCAAACCCAAGTCCAACACTAGCAGCAGCCAGCCTTGCTTCGTGGCTTGGCCTCTTAAGGCACCTCCAAGCCCAGCATGGATGGCAGCCATTGAGGATTGCTTTGGGGTTCATGCCAGGTGGCCCTGTTCAGAGCACAGGCTGTAGCTGAACTTAGTCTGCAGTGGGTGCCCTGCCAGGTGTCTCCAAGGCTGGCATGCCCAGTGGCCATCTTCAGATGGAGCCAGAGCATCACCCACCTGCCTCCAAGGAAAACACACCCAAAGAGCAGACTGATCAGGCACTAGAGCCCTGCTACAGCAAACCCTGCACAACAGTTGCTCCACTCTAGCCACAACCAGGGCTCACAACCAATCAACCCAAGAGTCAATACCTCCCACTGAGTGCAAACAATAACCAGAGCTCAACTACAACAGGAGGGCACACACAACCCTTTCAAGGGACATACCTGGAGCACCCAGCTCTGGTGACCAGGGAGACTGTGCCACTGGGCCCCACAGGACATCTACTGCATAAGGCCATTCTACTAAGACCAAGAGGCATAGCAGCCCTACCTAATACATACAAAACTAACACAGAATGGAATGGCAGCCAAAATGAAGAAATGAAGAAACATGTCCCAAATAAAACAGAACAGAACAAAGCTCCAGGAAAAAAAAAAAGCTAAACAAAATGAGGACAAGCAATCTACCAGATGCAGAGTTCAAAACAATGCTTATAAGGATGCTCAATGATCTCAGGGAGAACAACAAAGAGATATGAAACATAAAAATGAAGATAGAAACCACAAAAAAGAACCAGTCAGAAATAAAAACTACAATAACTGAAATGAAGAATACATTTAAGGCAATCAACAGTAGATTAGATGAAGCAGAGGATGAAATCAATGATTTAGAAGATAAGGTAGCAGACAACACTCAATCAAAACAGCAAAAAGAAAGAAAGAATAAAAAAAAAATGAGGAGAGTTTAAGGGGCTTCCAGAACAACATCAAGAGTGCCAACATTCCTATCATAGGGGTACCAGAAGGAAAGGAAGGAATTAAAATCTGAATTATATCTGAGGAAATAAAGACAGGAAACTTTCCTAACCTGGTGAAGGAAATAGACACACAAGTCCAGGAAGCACAGAGAGTCCCAAACAAGGTGAACCCAAAGAGGCCCAGACCAAGACACATCATTTAAAAAAATAAATGTGAGTAATAAAATGGCAATAATTATATACCTATCAACAATTACTTTAAATGTAAATGGATTAAGTGCTCCAATCAAAAGATACAGTGACTGAATGGATAAAAAAAAACAGAGCCCTTACATATGCTGCCTACAAGAGACTCACTTCATATCAAAAAACATTCACAGACTGAATGTAAAGAAATAGAAAAAGATATTTCATGAAAATGGAAACAAACAAACAAACAAACAAACGAAAGCTGGGGTAGCAATACTTATACCAAACAAAATATACTTTAAAACAAAGGCTATAACATGAGACAAAGAATTACCCAGTAATCCAAGCGCTACTTTGAGGGGATACGTGCATGCATTTGCTCACTGTAGCATTGTTTACAATGGCCAAGATGTGGAGACAGTCTGCGTGTCTGTTAATGGATGGATGGATGAAGAGTAGGTGGTAGATATATACAATGGAACATTGCTTGGTCATGAGAGGGAATGGGTTCTTGGCATCTGTGGCAGCATGGATGAACCTGGAGGGTATTTTGCTGAGTGAAGTATGTCAAACAGAGAAAGACAGTTACAATGTAATTTTGCTTATATGTGGAATCATAAGAACAAAATAAAAAGCAAACAAGATGGAAACAAACTCATAGATACAGAGAACATTTTGATGGTTGCCAGAAGGGAGGGCTTTGGGGGAGTGGGTGCAAAAGAGGAAGGGAGTAAGAAGTACAAATTGGTAGTTACAAAATAGTCATGGGGATGTAAAGTAAAGCAGAGGGAACATAGTCAATGAGACAGAAATAACTATGTATAGTGCCAGGTGAGTACTAGGCTAGTCAGGGGATCACTTCTTAAATTATATAAATGTTTAATCACTATGCTGTCCACCTGAATTAATATAAAATAATATTAAATGCCAACTGTAATTAAAAATTTAAAAAGGGGAGAAAAAGTTGGAGGGTTTAAGAAGTCAAATTTCCAGGTATAAAACAAATCAATCATGGAGATGTAATGTACAGCATAGGGAATATTGTCAATAATATTGTGATAGCATAGTACAGTGCCTGATTGTTGCTGAACTTATAATGGTGATCACTTCTTTAGGTATATAAATATTGAATAACTATGGTGTATACCTGAAACTAATATAATATTGTATGTTAGCTATATTTTAATAAAAATCATTTAAAATATTGGAAACAGCTTTAGTGTTAGTTAAAACATAACCCTTGTAAGTCACTAAGAATAATGCCTTAGGACTTCATTCCATAAAGTGTAGTGATAATTAATATTGATATGGTCTTTTGATGATTGAATGCATTATTAATTTCATATTCCTCAATTTTGATTTTTAAAAACTATAACAAATTAAATATATTGCTTAATCTACTGTTTGTGGGACTACAGTTCATAGTTGGAGAGTATAATCTTTTATGCCAAGGTGTCTACCATATGGAGGGAGAAATAGAACTCAATTATAAATGAAGCATTCAAAACTGTTATATATTATATTTTTAAAAAATTTGTTATCTTAAGATGGAATATGTTCTTTATTTTTTAAATTGTTTAGACTTAATTTTAATGCAGAAGCCATTTTAAATCTTTGTGGAAATAAGTAGTATGAACATCTTAAACAATTAATGCTATAATAAAGAAAAAACATGTAATGCTAGTAATTAAATTGCAGACTGAAATGTAGTTTTGAAATATTCTTTTCTTTCATTTTTATTTTTTACTTTGTTCAAATTTGAGTGGAACCGAATTGCTTTTTCTTCTTTTTCACAAAAGAATATGTTCATTGTGCTTTGAAGTCATGTGATTCAAAAGCATTGAAGGATGCTTGCAGTCGCTTTTAAAACTCATATAGAAGGTTAGTCATCAGCACAGGTGCTACACTGTTTAGTGCAGACACATTTTGGTTTTCACACTATTTCCCAGCAGGCTGGTGGTAAAGTAGACATTGAAGACACAGGGACACAGTGTCTCTTTTTCAAGAACCTCGCTCAAGCATACAATTACATCTTATCCTGATTCTGGTGTGGTAACACATGAGCCTTAAAAGAAAAAAAGAAATTCCAAGGACAGCAACAGCGAAAATGAAAATGTAAATTATAGCTTGGTAACATAATAGGTTCATTGAATAACTAATTTAGGTGCTTAAAAGTCTTTAAATGACTATATGTTACAATTTGTGATTTTTCCGTTTGTGAATCATTTTCTTTATGCTCTTGGGGGGCTCCTTGCATCGTTTGTTTTGGTTTTCGTTTAAATTACTGAAGTTCAGTTTTGTTATCTATTTGCTAGTTTAACTCTTTCTCGTCTGCTGCACTTTTAGCTTCTCTCATCCTGCTGATCCTTTCTCTTTTCTTCACAGAAACGTTCAAACATGTAAGGCCCTAGAACTAAGCCTCTTACTCTCCTGCTTCCTGGTACTTTCCCCATAATTACTTTCCTGACATAGCCAATCTTTTGAAGTAGCACGTAGATTACATTAACTTCCTTCTAAGTATTCTTACACTTCCACCACTTCACTGAAAACACTCTTATGTAAGGGTGCTTACAATTTACTAGTTATCAAATCCACTGGCGTTTTCTTAGTTCATCCTGCTCAGCTTTCATTTACGTGTTTAACAAATACGTGTGAACACTGTTCCATGAGCCATGTGCTTCACTGAAGACTGAGTGTGACTAAAACTGGTGAATAAGAAAGAAAAGAGTTCCTGCATTTATGAACATTGTGGGATATTTTGGGGAGCAAAATAAATGTTGGGGATCTATTTTGGGTAAGATGCTCATTTCTGAGCGAGTGACCTTTGAGCTGAAAACTGAAAGATGAAAAGGAATTCGCCATGTAATTTGGGGAAAGACAGTCCCAGAAAAGGGATGGACGAAGGGCCCTGAGGTACAGAAGAGCTGCTAGGCGTTTCGGAGTAACTGCAAGAAGAAAACTTTAGGGGCCATTTGTCATCCTTGTCCTTTTAAAATCTTGTTTACATTGGCTTAGGAACATAGCTTCCTGCTAGTTCTCTGACTCTCTGATTATCTTTTCTTTCATTCTCCAACTTGTCTTCCATGTGGGCATTTTCTTTCCAGGTGAGGGGAAGAATAAAAAGTAAACCATAAGCATATTGCTAGGAGCTTACTGCCTCAAAAAGACCTGGATTCTGTTTTTTAAAAAAATCTGAAGATTCAAGAAATAAAATTTACAATGTCAGGCCAAGGAAAAATTCCATATACAAGTTAGACCTGGGTCCTGTATTTTCAGAGCTTCCAGTAAAACCTCTGTCACCATCATTGGCACAGATTGAATTTTCCATGCCCACAGTCCAGTGTAGTGGTTCAGAGCCATAGCTGTTTAGTGCTTATTTTAAGATGTGGTCCCTGGAATCTCAGGCCCCACCTTAGATGCACTACTGAATAAAAATGTGCATTTTCACAAGATCCCCAGGTGATTCCAACACACAAAAAATGAACTCATAGAAACAGAGAACAGAGTGGTGGTTGCCAGAGGCAGGGGATGGGCATGGGGGAAATAGAAGAAGGTGGCCAAATGGTAGAAACTTCCAGTTATAAAATAAGTAAGTTTTGAGGATATAATGTACAGCATTGTGACTATTGTTAATAGTGCTGTATATTTGAAAGTTGCTAAGAAAGTAGATCTTAAAAATTCTCATCACAAGCAAAAAATTGTAACGATGTGAGATAATGGATGTTAAGTGAACTTACCATGGTAATAATTTTGCAAAGTATACACGTATCAAATCATTATGTTGTATACCTGAAATGAATATAATGTTGTATGCCAATTATATCTCAATAAAACTGGGGGGCAAAAGTAAAGTTTGAGAACCAGGAAAAGTGGGCCTTGCCCAACTTACCCTCTCAGAGTTTAAGTTCCATATCCTTTCTATTTTGTTCTCAAAAATATATATTCACTGATTTCTGAAGTCAAGAGATTTAAAAGCCTTTGAAAATATTTGTGATGGATTTCGAATGTACATATGGAGGATAGGTGCAGGTACTGACAATGATCAGGTTTGTTGGAAAGATTAAAAAAGATAAGATGCCATTAGCATACACTATATATTGGTTTATAATATGTGCACAATACATGGTAGTTACGTTTCTCACTTGCCAAATCAATGAAAACTTCATCAATTGAACTAATTTAAGTAGAGTTAAATAGGGTTACCAGGGAACAGATGGGCAGTACTTATTACTTTAGCTGTTGAGTAAGCTGTAGGAAGATATACCATATGACACTTATTTTCTTAACTAAATTTTCCTAAAGATGGTCCTAGGTGTCTTTTCAGAGAAATCTTGTAAGGTATCTTCACATTATTCTACTTGCTGAACGTAGTAAATGCAAAAGATTAAGGAAGTCAGATCGAATAAGAAGTCAGTTACCTCTAATCGAACTAGTCTGACTGTCCTGCTGAGGAGAGAGAGCAGACCAAAGTGGCATGAAATGCTTTCCTGCATTTTTCAATGCAGCTGTCTTGAATCATAAGCTCCAGTATAGCCACTTCTTACCAAAGATAGGCCACTGGAAACAGTGAAAGGCTTAAAGATGTCTCCATCTTTGTGTTATAGTGTATTGTATAACGGAGCCTGGGATCTCACTGCATTAATAAAACAATACAACAGTCTGATTCAAGTCAAGAATTACTTATTGAGTGCCTACAGTCCCAGGAACTCTGCAAGGTCCTGGGGAAAGAAAGATGAATAAGACCAGGTACTGTACCTTTAGGAACACATACCTAGAGTAGTGCATGAAGAAGACTCTGAGTTCATGAAGAGAAATGCCCAGCTCCTTAATAAAATTCCTGTTTAGAAATACAACTCAGCTACTAAAAATCTAACACAGCCTCTGCCTTCCTATAGTCCATCCTCCACGTTGCTCCCAGAAACGGCCTTGTTAAAAACAATTCTGAAACAGTCATGAGCCTATTTTCTAAACTGCCATGACACTATGTATAAGGCCCCCACTTACCTTCATAGGCTTGACTCCTGCACTTACCCCATGCACTGTATTCTCCATCCACTGCAAGACTGTCCAAGTATTTCCATTGCCCTGCTAGCTGTTTCTTTCCCCTGATCTCTCCTATTGGTAAACTTTTCAGAATCCCTCACAACTGAGCTCAAACATCACATTAAAAAATGTCCATGTTCTTCCTCATTTTCCTTGGAAGACAGGCTCCTGTTCCCTTGTGGTCCTATTCCACTTGGTACATTTTCACTCCCATTATACTTTGTACATTGCACTGCAGTTATTTCTTCCCTAAATTCTCTCCCCCTCTAAACGCATTTATATGTATCACTCAATGTTTTATCTCCAGCAACTGGTAATGCTCCTGGCACATAGCTGGTGTTTCATGAGAGTTTGTTGAATGGATAATCAGAGATTAACTACATAGGGTAATTGCCTGATATAGATTGACATTTGGGTTTGTAATCTCCAAACTCAAAGCAGTCGAATTTATATAAACAAGGACGTTACATATCAACTTCAGCACAAAATACGTTTAAATACTTTATTTGGGTACTACCAGTAATCTTTAAACATGCTAATTGATGAAATATTATTATTTAATTAAGCTACCTTGGCTCAATAATATATTTATTTTATACCTTTTAAAGACTCTTTTGGGGCCGGCCGAGTGGCGCGATGGTTAAGAGCTGGCTTGGGACTCCAGAGGGCCGCAGTTCGGATCTCACATATGAGGGCCAGTGACACTGCCCTCCACAGCTAAGATGCTGAACAACAGCTCAACCTGGAACTGGGCTGCTGTGAGTCGCTGGCGATGGAGTAGGCTGCAGCCCCTGTGGCAGTGGGTTGCCATGGGCTACCGTATGTAGCCAGCAGCCAGCATGAGCGGCCAGCAGCCGCAGTGAGCGGCCGTCCAGAAGCCGGCGACTGATCTGCCTTGCCCGGGAAGAGCGTAATGATGGTGCCAACTTGGGCCAGTGAAGCAATGTCCTCCACAACTAGACTGAAGAACAAAACGAAAGCAACTTGTCTGTTCCCCTTCCCCCAGTTCCCCAATAAAAATCTTTGAAAAAAAAATTATACTCTTTTGAACCAGTCTTCAATGTCATGCAACATAGAAGAAGAAACAGAGGGAATGGTATCTTGATTTTTTTTCCTCCTAAAGTATATTGGATTTTTGACAAACCAATGAACTCAAAAAGTAACAATATTTTTTGATATATAAGAACTTTCGGAGAGGACTATTGATCATAGTCCAAAAAGTACAGCATCATTTAACTTGGCACCCAAAATATAATTTTCCCTTTTGAAGGTCAATTAGATTTGGGGTGAAAAATCAACCTGAAACACACCTGGATTATCAATCTAAAAATATATAACATCTTGCATTTAAAAAAAATTCTAAAGTGACTATCGAGTAATGCAATTAACTTTATAGAGTGATTTGTAAGCTAATGTTGAACTAGCTTGGAAGACAAATGTCAGTGTCTTTTTTTTTTTAAGTGGTTAATCTGACTGGCAAGACACTCATTTAGATTTATGTTTTGTGTCATATTTATTTATGAAGCCTTTATCTAATTCATGCTCTCACCCAGCAAATACTGCATGAGTGCCCACTGTGTGCCAACCATGATCTAGTCACTGGGATTACAGCAGTAAACAAAACAGTTGGTATACTCAGGGAACTCCTAACCTGGTATTTGGAGACAGGAATCAGAGTACAAACAAGTACACAATTTGAAAAATGTTATAATTGCTAAGACAAAAACCAAATCAGGGCAAGAGAAGAGAGTGATAGAGGACCTCTGTGATCAGATGGCATTGTGGGATCTGGGTGAAGAAGCCCACTTTGTGGACATCTGGAGGAAGAGTCTTCCAGGCAGAGGGGATAGTGAGAGAAAGGGCGGTAGGCAGGACTCAGCTTGACATCTATGAGCTAGATGGTCTTTGTGACCAGAGGGAAGTGGTTGAAGGGAAGAGGTAGAAAATGAGGTGTCGGAGGTACCTGGGGCCAGCTTATGTGGTGTCTCATTCAGATTCTTTTCTGAGCGAGATGAGACATCATTGGCGGGTTTTTAGTTGAGAAGTGACATGACTTGACTTCTGTTTTTAAGTATCACCACTAATAGGCTGAGGATGAGGGGCTCAGAACTTAAAGGAGGGATCTCAACTTGGGAGCCTCCATGAAATTTCACGCTAAATTTGCATATGCCTGAGCGTGCAAAAATGCATGCCCATTATTTTCATAGAATGCAAAGGTCATTTCTTATACCAGCTTCTCAGAAATATCTGTGATTCTGAAGAGCTGCTGCTGTAAGGGAACAAGGGCAAGCATGTTCGGGCAAGAAATTGCGGTGGTTCTTGCTAGGGAGGGCATAACAACGAAAGTGATGAAATGTAGTTAGATCCAGGATTCATTCAGGATGTGATTAATTTATAGCTATCCTTATCTCTGCAGTGTGTCCCTACTAAAGAAATATTTATTTCCCAATGTGGATTTAGTTTAAGTTAACAATTTTGAGTGACTTGAAGTGAAAGTTGGATGTGGGTTCCACCTTTGCACCAGCAAGCTGTGAGACCTTAATATCTTATGCCATAAACTTGCTTATACAGGAACTAGATTGTTATGAGGATCATATGGAACCTGTAGGTAAGCATGATGTGTAGATTAGAAAAAAATGTATCATATAGAAACTAAGTGCAGTACTAAAAGCCCTGGAGTCACAGTTCCTACTTCTTCATAATAGCACATCCAATATTTACTGCATGTGCAACCTTTTGAAAATTACTTATTTCTTGTTTAAAATAGGGATACTAGCTTACTTAAGAGGAATTTTGTGAGAATGTCATAAAATAATTGATGCAAACTCTTTTCATAGTGCCTGGCACACAGCAAGAACTCAATAAAGTCTAGCATTCTAGTCAACGCTTAGCTACACGTTCGTAGTTTGGATAAAGCACCTGTAAGAGCTAACTAAAAACATTACTAAAAGGGTCTCTCTAATAGGGGAACCTACTTGAAATAATATAATGAAATTAATATGGTCCTCTTTAATTGAAGATGTTATTGCTTATGAGGATGTTACTTCTACTTGATTTTTCCATGATGGATAATTTCTGAGTTCCATGGTTATTGTCTGTGCATAACTGTCAGTTTGAGGTAGGTGGAGTCCCTTAAAGATTCAGAAAAATAAATTGTTTACAAATATGGATAATTTCATGAGACTTACAAAATGCATGGGCCATTTTTACTGATGGCTTATTACTAGACTCTAGATCTCCTGAATTGTTAGGGATTATTTTTTTAAGTACATTTGAGGCCAACCAAATGTTTCCAGACTAGTTTTCTGCATAAATTAATATTTACACCACCCTTTCTAATTTTAGACAAATTAAAAATTATAAGAAGGGACCTTTCTGTGATTTGGAGTCCATGGACTGATACTTAGTATGCATGCTGGAGTGCTCAGCACATAGTTACTGACTTTCTGACAGACAACTGAAAAGTCATTTAAACACAGTGATTACAAGACAGAGCCCAGAACTGACTCCCCAGGTTTGTTTAGTGATGTTTGTTTTAAAACACTCCTCCCACCAATTAGTTCCTTGGCTTTGTAAAACTGAAGGCACATTCAGGAAATGTTGATTAAAATTCTGTTAGAACATGAGAGATGTGCTCAGTGTTGGTGAGGTATTGTGGATTTATGCCGTAAGTATCTGAGAAGACATTCAACTAAGCACTTTGAGGACCTTCTGGAAAAAGCTATCTATAGGCCACTCATGACCAGTTTTGAACATTGCTTGATGTTTTCGCTTGGTTAAGTATAGCATAGCCACGCATGGTACTTCTCCATGAGGCATCTGAACAGAAGGACCATGATGCAAAGAGAGCAGCAATCTGTTGCTGTTAACTTTAAGGGATTCTTCCCCAACACTCAGGAGCTGGGATTTGCAGGCCAAGTTTTTTTTTTTTTTAAAGATTTTTATTGGGGAATTGGGGGGGATGGGAACAGCGCTGGGGAATTGGGGGAAGGGGAACAGACAA
>NW_017731802.1:1123507-1160064 GCF_001890085.2 Hipposideros armiger | reverse complement strand
AGCGACTCACCGCAGCCCAGCTCCAGGTTGAGCTGTTGTTCAGCATCTTAGCTGTAGAGGGCAGTGTCACTGGCCCTCATATGTGGGATCTGAACTGGGGCCCACTGGCGTCCCAAGCCAGCTATTAACCAACGCGCCACTCAGCTGGCCCTGCAGGCCAAGTTTTGATCACTATTTCTATCCCTTGAGGTTATTATTATTATTATTAAAAAAGGAGTCGGTAGCTACCATTTATTGAACTCTTACTATTTGCCAGATACTTTACATACAATAATACATGATATGAAAATCTCGTGAGGTAGTTGGTGTTATTAGTATCTGCAGATGAGGAAACTGAAATATTAGGAGGTTGAATATTCCAAAGTTCCACGGGTAGTAGGAAGAACCTGAGCTTGAATGCAGATTTGTGTGATTCTATTGCTCCACTTAATAATGTACCACACTATTTTTTGCAACAAGGAGAGTGAGCAGTGATGGTTCCATATATCTTCTGTCAGGAAGTTTGAATCTTGACCTTTCGATTTGAGGCTGAAATTTAATTTATTCCATTATATGACTGATTTCACATAAGCTGTAACCTTTTACTTCATGATGGAGAGATGGTACAAACAATTTTCCAAGAAGCAGTAGTCTAAGTTCCTTCTAAGAATTTATTTAGGAGGAAGGAAAAAAACCAAGAGAAAGAAGGTCACCTTTTTCTACAGTGTCTACTGTCAGAATAATCTCCTAAGGAGTCATGTAGTGGGAAAATGGAGGGATTTTGTTAACTTTTATGTTCCATGGACTGGCCATTTTTATAAAAGCACAAATATGAGTATTGAGACAATAACTCCCTGGCAAAGGACAAGAAAAGAACATTACAAATGTAAGCAGAATATTCTTTGAGGCATCCTAGAAATAAACCAAATTAACAATAAAGCTAATGCCTTTTTCAGAGGAGTGAAAGCAGGTGTGTTAGCTCTGCTGCCCTGTAACCCAAGTCATGGCTCAGAAAGAAAGAAAATGCGAAATGCATAACTGTGTTCTAGCAAAGTAATCATTCTGTGGTAATAAGGTGAACCTCTAATTCCTGACCTGCTCTCCAACTAGTCTATCTGAAAAGATGTGATATTTAAAATTCCTGCATGTCTGGGATTCTCTGGCCTCATGATTCCCTACCTCAGTGAGGACCACCCAGGCCAGCAAACTTCAGGTGTATCACAGTGAAGGTTGCTCAGAGTCATGATCGCTCACGTAATCTTATATTCTTAAGCTTTGCAGATCAAGGAGCAAAGTAGCCTCAGCTCAGTTAGCATTTTATCTGACCCTTGAACCTGGATTGGCTTCTGTAGTCCGATCTAGCTCATGGGAGCACAAAGGAAGTTGTTAAAAGGAAACCAATTAAATAGGGGAAAGGACTGAGCTGAGCAGGGCATGACACTGAGTAGTGCTAAAAGCTGTCCTCCCACTGCTGTGCATGACTTACACAGAGTGAGGTGAAAGAAGGTAAGAGGGAACAACAAAGTTCTTAGTGTCTTTTGGGGAAATCAATCATTTCTCTATCCACCCACCATTCATTCATCCACCTAGCCATTCATCCATTCAGAAACAATGTCACATATGTGCAATATACCAAATCTTAAAGAGATTAATATATAAAATAGGGTCTTTGCCCTCAAAAGTCTGATAATACAGTTGGCAGCATAACAGATGCTCCTAAGACCGATGAATGTGGTGTGGTAGTTATAAAATGATTAATGACTAAAAGGATGGTTGTTTGGGTAGAGTGATGAGGTTATAGAGACAGTGGATAATGAAGAGTGGTTTCCTCCACTGTTATTTTTGTGTCCAGGAATGGAAACAAAAGAAATACATTATTAGAGTGACCAAGGGTGGCCACTAGCCTTCTGAAGATGGTGGACAGCTTTAAAGTATTATGGGACCCTCGTTTCAGCAGCCAACCATCATACCCTAACTGAAAAAGAGTCTAATGTGTGTGATTTGGGAAGGGACCAAGAACTGGAATAACAATTAGGACAGAACTTCCATTTGAGGGCTGTGGAGGTTTAGGAGAAGAGATTAAAGTAAAAAAACAGGTAGACCAAGTGTAGAGTTTCTTGCATGCTTTTGATATGGATTAAGCCACTCCCTTTACCTAATTTGAACCTTGACAAGGACTGCACATGAGAAGAAATAACTTAAACTTTTGCATTAACTTTTGTATTATGTGCAAGTATAACATTAAAAGTTTAACAAACAAAGACCAGAGAATTATAACAAAATTCCACATTAAATATACTCACTATGCCATGAAATAAGATTTTATCACCTGAGTCAAATAATGTTCCCTATGCACATAAGAAGCAAAGTGTCTTTCTACCTAAACATCAAGGGAACCCTACAATGGTACCACTTTGTAAATATGAGATTCTACTGAATCATTTGCTCATCAATTTAAAAAGTTAGAAAATGTTTGAAAATCTGAATGTCATGCTTTGTTTCTGTGGTATAAAACCATGAATCTCTACTTCTCATGCTTTCCTGCATCATAGTTTCCTGGCGTTTAAAAGGCATTGCATTAATGGTAATTAATAGCATACCTGATAATCAACACCCTCCTACTCAAAAAATAAAAAATCACTTCAGAAATCTCTGTTACAATTTTCTGGGATATTCTAGGAAACATCTCACATGGTACTATGAACTGGTTCTTTTAGCCTCCAACTCGACAAGGTCACTCACTTTTGAGTGCAAAGTTATCAGCGCCTCTAATCATAGGGTCTAAGTAAATACAGAGCCTCAAACTATGCCTTCTGTTCTCCCAAGATCCATGTCTGTGTTGAGTTGCTGCTCGGGTTGGGGTCACCATCCTAGACTGCATCACGCTGTAGAGTCAAGGAAAAGGCTGGAACCATGGCAAGCTAATCAACATCAAGTCCTGAACTAAGAAGTCCTAAGCAGGACGTGGATATAGCCACTCCCCTCTGTAAGTTTGGGGCTGACGCTTCCACAAGCCTGCCCTACTCTGAGGTCATTCATGATTGTATTATCTCAGAATGTTTGCAGGAATAATTTTCCTTGGAAGATGAGCTATAATAATAAACAAAATTTACCAAATACACAGAGAAAATAAATACTGTGAAATCTTACATCTGAGGAAACAATAATCATAATCATAATAATAACAATCACAGTAGCAGCTATTCATAAGCACTAATTATGCACCAGCACTTTACATATATAGCTCATTATTGTCCTAACAATGCTAAGAGATCGACACTACTATTTTTGCCTTCTTATGGGTGAGGAAAGTAAAAGACAGAAATATTAAGTAGCTATTCAAGAGTAGAAAGTCAGTACACTATGCAGCCAGAATTAGAACTCCAATATCCAATGCACTGTTGGTATTCTTAGCCTCCTAAGCTGCTGGGTGATAGATGGAGTGTAACACAAGGAACAAGACACTTCACACTATTTTTCAAATGGTAGCAGCCACCTGTTCTTTTTGTTTAATGATCTTAAAAATTTTTGTTAGAAGACCATTTAGCACAGTACCTTGTGTGTGGTGGTTTCTCAACAGTATTATAAAGTGAAGTATTAAGTGAATGCATAAGCTAAATGATAAGCTAATGGATAAACCATATCTCTTATTTCCACTGAAGAATCTTGGGGTGGAAATAATAAACCAACTAATAGTAATGACAGTACTCATTTGTTCAATCTTTACTAATGTATTAGATTCTATACTGTTCGACATGCATTTTCACCTTTAATTCTCAGAACCTTATAAGGTAAGGTTTAATTTTCACATTTCAAAGGAGAAAACTGACATTCATAAAGTTTGAGAATATTGCTCTAGGATCATCTAGATGATCAAGCTGATCATCTAGCTTGTGGCAAAGCCGAGATAAACCTTGTTGTATCTTACTTGTAACCACTGCCTGACGCTGCCTCTCAGCTCTCAAGAGCAGGCACATTGCAATAAGCGGGGGCACAGTCACCTCAGAGGCCTAGGTGATTTCATTAGAATGACCTCTGACTTCACCTGCAGTATTAGTTGACTTGGCCTGGTATTCTAATTCCAGCAGCAGTCACACTGCCAGTTTTGTTATCCTGAGATTTGGTTCCTAAAGCCCTGCTCACACAGTAAGGAGCTTCCACCCTGTTGCTACATTTGGAGGGAAGGAAAACACAGGATATATGACAGGGGGACAACATGCCTTGCTGTGTGTCAGATGCTCATCACTGGCTCTGGCTTCCAGAGGAGGGCTAATATCCCCTTACATTCCAAACTGGAACTTGAATCCATGATCTTATCTTAATGGGTGGATCCCAAAGTCCTAAGAGATGCACCGTGATTCAGAGCCTAGGATTGTTCAATCCCAATGCCTGTTCTTGACTCCATAAATCGAGTCAGGAAAAGGGAAGACAACAGGGCGTAGAGTCAGTGTGTGGACTAGTGAGCATTTATGTGACTCTTCTCAAATTTTTTCTTGAGCTGCTGAAGGTCAGGGGAGAGAGATTTCTCCAGCCCCACTTCAGACCCTAGGGTATTCCAGAGACGGCCCTGTTAACACCACACTTGTTTGACTGGACATCAGTTATCCACTTTCTTTAGGACATACAATATAGGCTAATTACTTTGCTATTGTTTCCTTTTGAGTTTTCTCAGACATTGAAAACAAGTAAAACATCCATTTTGCAAAAAGTAAATGACTTAAGAGTATGGCCCATCATTCTTACCTTCGTGAAGTAGTAATATTGAACATTTTTTGACAATAAAGATGGAGATGAAAAGAGAACTTGAAAGCAGAACCTCGAACAAAGCAATTCATTATACTATATTTTCCCTATATTAAACCATAAATGCTATATTCAACTGTAGTTCCAAATTTTCTTAAGCTTCTTAGCAGAAACCAAATTTCTTGGCATCTCATTTGGCATGTGTATTTCTAGATAAAAGACATAAAGGAAGCTGATCTTCAAAGACTTTTTATCTTTTTCTAAAAATGGCACTCCTCATTGCCCTTTTATATGGGGTGAATAAAATGACTACATTTTTGGCACATACAGTTTCCTTGGTACAGAGTTATCCTGTGACACAAAAGATGAAAGTACATAATACTTGAAAATAATGAGCAATAAGAGAGTTTCCTGCACCAAGATAATGGCTTTATTCTTTTCTGGCCCCAATAATCCAATGACTCAAAAAACTCACGGCATATAAAAGAATGAAATTCCTCTTCATTGTCCACTTTGAACAAACCTAGAGATTCTAAAGGGCTAGGAGCAGATAGCATCAAAGGTAATCCAAGTGAATTTATAAGGGCGATGAAAGAGCCTTCCATTTAATCTTGAAAGCAGCAGCACCTCCCAAGGAAGTGGAACAACACTTTCAAGAGATAGGCTCTTAACCCACAGAGCAGTCCCTAAGAGCAGGAATATTTATTGAGTGCTTACTATATGACAGGCACTTTGCTATGCATTTTAAATGTGTTTTTTATTTAATTATCTCAACACTAATGCCCCCTGGTACTATTATGATCCTGTTAAAGAAGTCTGGCATAGAAAGGTTAATTAATATGTCCAAGGTCATATAGCTGACATATGATTATATCCAAGGACTGTCTGTCTACAGCATCTATGCTTTTAATCTCTATGAATAATGTATCTCTTAGCTGTATAGTAATGTGGAGTTATAATACACTTAATAATCCATTTAATCAACTTCACACTCCAGACTGGAATCCCATTTGCAGCATCTTTGACATCTGTACTTACTCAAGCTCCGTCTAAACTTGCCTAGTAATGGAGAGGCCAATGTGAGAGAAGAGTAAGAAATACAAAACAAAATGAACAAATGAAGAAAACACACTGTTCTTCTCACTTCACATACATCAATTCTCATAAAAACCTGAAAGAAAGGTGGATATCACTACAGACACTTTAAAAATGTGGACACTGAGGTTCAAAGAAGTTGAGTAGCTGGTCCTAAGGCATGCCATGGTTCTTCTGATTCTAAAGCTCAAGTTCTTTTCTTTCCACCAGCTAATCTACCTCTGGAAAGATGTTAGTAACACAGTGTTCATTCCATTTTTGGATGTAGGATGAATGTTTATAGTGAAATTTTCACATTAGGTAGGTAAATGGAACTGACATGTTCCTTGAAAGTTCCACATGTTTGTCATTGATCTTCTGTTGAAAGCAACACAGAGTAGATCTGTGCTTTCTTTGAAATCGCAGACTTACAAATATTTCAGGTGAGTTGTCATATTTCTCCACTCTCTCGGCTTAATTTCAGCCCAGGTAAAATGAGACCCTTCTAAATTTTACTCCTATTTTCTTCAAATATTATCTACACCTGTGGCTTCTGTCTTCCTTATATTTTTAAACACAAGCATGTCTATACTGCTATCTCATCTGTGGTTTTAGAGATAAAAAGACCGAAGGGTCATCATCTTCCTTAGGGCTGATAACCTGCACAGGGACAGCGTTCCAAGTCCTTTGCTGTCCTAGTTGTGCTTCTTGGGATTGTTAATGTTGCTCTCCAAGTGTGTGATCCAGAAGTGAGAAAAATAGTCTAGCTGAGACCTGACCTTGTGCAGAGCCTTGCATTTTTATTAGAAGAGCGGTTTAGCATTTAGGCCCTGAAATCAGATTTCGTGGCTTCGAATTCTGACTCAGCCGCTTTCCAGCTATATGACCCTTAAGTAAGTTATTTAACTTGTTGGTGCCTCAGTTTCCTCGTTTTAAAATGGAGATGATGGGAACACCTATCGTAACAAGTCAGTGTGATAATTAAATGCTACCTCCACATTAACCTATCTATTTGACTTTGTACCCATAGACTCTGCCTTCTCTCCTACTGCAGTGAATGAACGGTTCATCTCCTACCTCAGGCTAAGCCTCTACGTTTGCATTAGCCTCAGTCCTTCTTGCCTATTGAGGGACATTGCTTCATATTTTTTCACTCTCTCTCCTGAATGGTCAGATTGCTCTTCTCAAATGTCTTTTTCTCAGCAGCACACTGATATGCCCACTGTTTATGCTTCCATTCCTCCCTTTCGCTCCTGAATCTATTCCAGTTAGACTGTTTCTTTCACTATTGTACCCAGTTTGGTCATATCCAAGTCACAAAGAATCCTCATGTTATTTGGCTGATCAGCAACACTTGACACATTGGATTCCTCTCACCTTTTTGAAGCACTGTCTTCGCCGGGCTTCAAAGAAACCACACTCTCCTGGTTTCCCCCCACACTCACTGGCTGCTTCTTTTTAGATTCCTTTGCTGTTTTCCTCCCTCTCTTCATAACTCTAAATGTTGGAGGACTTCTTTCTCCTGATGTTAAGTCTCATCTCCACTCTGTCTATGCTCATTCCCTTGGTGACATCATCCAGTCACGTGGCTCTAAAGGCCATCTAAGTAGTAATGACCCCGAATCTCAAGCTTTTGCATCTGTTGTTAATCAACCTCTCCACTTGCATGTCTACAGGCATTTCAGATATAATGTCCTCCAAACAGAGCTTAACTTCTCCCCAGAATTATGTTGTCTACAGTTTACCCAGCTCTGTTCTTTCAGTTCCTTGGGTCAAAAACATTAGAACTGTTGACTACTCTACTTCTTTCATAACCTAAATCTAAACTGACCAAACCTATCAGTGCACTGACCTAACTAAATGTCCTCTGAATAAGTAAATGTCCTATAATTTGTTAATTATCTTGTTTTCAATAGGTTCTAAATCATGTTTGCTTTAACCATTCCAAATGGAATATGATTTTCCTTATCTGATAGGATGGAAGTAAGACAGAAGTTGAATAGTTCTTCTATCCGCCTCTGGTCTGTTAATATAATATTATGCCATCTGAGCTAAGCAATGGGTATAAGAAATACAAATAAGTTTGGACTCCTAAAAGTGATCCCATTGAAGAGATAGTAGGATATTATTTCATTTGTGTGCTTCCTTGGCTAACAGCATTTTTCAACTTGTAATATGCATGTATAGTTATTTAATGAACCATACAGGAAAGCCTGAATGTATATGTGTGTGTGTGTGCACACGCGCGTTGCACCCAGTTTTGTACCAACAATATTATTTACAACTTTATTTCCCACTCTTATTTATGGCCAATTGTTACCTTGAAGGTGATTATTGGAAATAAATATTTAAACATGTGACCAAGAATTCAAATGAAATTCCTAAAGAAAAGTTGTGGAAATACTTTGGAGGATAAGTATGTAGTTTTCTGAGAGAACTACTTTGAAGAGAAAGCACCTATGAATGTATTTATGGGTTGGCAAACAAAGAAGAAATATTACCCATAATACTATATAAATTCCTCATACTTCAGCATGCTTTACATTCTTAGGAGAAAGCCCTTTACTCATGAACCATAGAAGAATCTTAAGTGTTTAAGATTAACCATTTGCATGTAAGAGATCCATTTTTTTTTAATAAGGGATCCATTTTCATATAGATTTTATTTTCATATCAGGGGTAAGCATTCTCCTTAAAATTTAGCAAACCTGACTACATTAAAAAGCATCATCAGAGTTATAGTAAAAAGCATCAGCTATAGTTACAAGCAACATTGAGGTTTAAAAGTAAATAAGTAAAATGGTAAGTGTAGCATTTGTTTACTATGTGCTAACTATGGTATGCACTGTGGGGAAATATAAGAAATAGATTCTGTTCTCAGAAAGAATCTACAGTTTTGCGGGATATGAGAGTAATATGAACCAACAGCTACTTGGAGAAGACATTTTATAATTAAGTGCTATATTGTAAAATGTTTCAAGTGCTGTATCACTACACAGAAGAAGATCTAGGAGGGTTTGAAGTAGTTATAGAAGATTTTAAGAAATAGGTGATCTCTAAGTTGGTTCTTAGAATATGAGCATTATACAGTTAATAAGAAAGTGAAAAACTTTTCATTGTTGAGTTAAACAGAAAGGGATGACTAAAAAGAGACTAGGAAATAAGAATCGGTCTAATAATTAGGAAAAGTGAACGGAAACCTACACTGTGGTGTAAGGCTTCATGGTTGGACAAAATCTTAAATAAGGCTGTGTAAAAAGGGTAGATCTAATTGTGAAGGGTCATGAATGTCTGGAGAGAAGCTTCAACTTGACGTGGTGGGTAATTGGGAGCCAATAGTTTCCTGAGCAGGAGACTGTTGTGATGAAATGGTGCTTTATTAAAACAAATCTGCTAGTGGGCTGCAGGATAGAATTGAAAGAGAAAAGAATGGAAGAAACAGAAAAGGTAGAACACCCCGAAGCATGAGTGAGGTCTTTGTGAGCAAATTTTTGGCCTACAGCATTCCTGAGCAAATATGTTTAAAATGATTTCTATAATTTTAAGTTTAATCATGTTTTTATCTGCAAGTGACTTAAAGACATAATGTCATATTTGAAGGCATTTAATTAATAATTATAATTTTTATCTCAGAGGTGTTTTTTTTTTATATTGGAGCCCTTAAGTTTTGCTTTTCATATCACTAATATTTTTACAAAACATTGAAAAGCTGGCAAGTCCTGGGACCTATGGCTGTCATTCTTGAGAATAAAACATTCTTGAACCTGCAGAGATGAAGTTCCTCTTTCCTGGGATTGTCCACTTTTTAATTTAGAAGATAGAAATATATAAACAAGATGTGTGTGTTCATAATGCTTAAGTGGCACTTGTTTATCTTCAGGATTTCACTTTAGTTATTGAAGTGCAATCATCTAGATTCTAGAGCAACACATTTCTCCATCTTCAGTAATCCTTTGATGCTTAGGAAGAACAAAGAACTCTGCTTTAAGTAACTTTGTAGAAGTTTGAAACCTAAGAGAGAGTGTGAGGATAATAAAAAAATAAAAATCTTATTTATATTCCTTGTTATTGTTATTGAAGTGTCTGTCACTACTTTGCAATTAGAAAAAAAAATGGATCAGGAAGCTCTGTCAGCTCCAACTTTGTGTGATTTCATTACAGGTTGGCTTGCCTCAATACCGCCATCCTTGTCTTTATTAAAAAGAAGAAATGTTTAGGGAAGAGAAACCTAAATTTTCCTGGAAGATATAGAGAAGCAAGAACTAATTCACTGGATAAAGAGCTGCCCCTTTAATAGAACTGCCTATGTCCAAAAGAACAAAGCATGCTTTACTTGGATAAATAATGCTTACTGTTCCAAATGTGGAAAAAAAGTGGGCTACATAGGAAAACATTTTTTCCCTAAAATGTGTTTTGTGGGTTGAGACACTTGAAGGATGAGACATTAATTCTAGTAAACTATGGTGCTCACTGTTCCTTTACTTAATTTAGTTGTAATAAAGCCATATTAAGTTTACTGAAAATAGATACTATTAATGCCAATGAGATTACTTCGGTTGACATAAAAAAGAAGTTAGTAATATTTTTCTTAAATATCTAGCCTTAAAGAATATGGTTTTATTGCACTTTAATGGCACATATCCTTCCAGTAGTCCTCTGCGACATTTCTGTTCTAAAGTAGACTACTGCTTCCATCATGGTGATGGGATACGGCGTGACCCATAGGCCTCATGTGACATTGATAGCACCACATCTGGAAAGTTATAGTGTCATAATACCTAATAAGAAGAAATGACAGAGCAGGCTTAGTATTATTATCTCTAATAGACAAAGTAAGGTGGAGTTTTAGGTTTGAGAAACACTCTCTGGCTTCCTTTGGATACAAAATTAGAAGCTGAATTGCAGTAGGGCCAGCTGGTGGTTCCTGGGGTGGCCATTTTACAATCTGGGTACATGACACCAAAAGGGAGGCTAGCTTTAATTTGGTGTTTCAAAAGATTAGTTAAGAAAACGTATACATTTATTTTAATAATGTTCATATTATGTTATTAGTATGTGTTTATTATCTATGTGTAATGCATATACCACAAGTTTTATAGAGGATAAGTCAATGCTTGCCAGGCCCTTACAATGTGTCCAAGAATGTTGTAAGTCCTTTGCTGCTATTAACTAATTTAATCTTATTAATACCCCATACAATAGCTAACATTGTTATCTTAATTCTATAAATGAGGGAAGATCACTGTAAATAGAACTTAGATAAGCATTTCTAAATTTTAATAAAATTTCTAGCTTAGATGTATTTTAGCCTCTTATTTTTCTTTAAAAAAATAATGGTTTTCCTCATACAGGACTAATAAAAATTTCCTTTAAAATATGTATGCATATATACCAGAGATGCCAAAAAATGTATACACATGACTTGTATTCATCTTTTGTTATCAGTATATATTGAGGATCACAATTTTAATAGTTTTTTTCTTTCTTAAAATGTGCATATATATTTTTGGCACCCCCCCCCCATGTGTGTGTGTGTGTGTGTGTGTGTCTGTGTGTGTGTGTGTGTCTGTGTCTGTGTATCTGTGTGTGCGTGTATGTGTGTGTATATGCACACACAGATACACAGACACACATATACTTAAGTAAAAATGAGTCAATATTTTTAGATGATATGCAGTTGTGGCAAAAAAATCATGTAAGTGGTACTAAAATACCAAAGCTGAAAATGATGGTTTAATTGGAATAAATTGAGGATCCTGGAGATTACTTTTAAAAATTCACAATGGTTGTCAAAACCTAACATATCTTCTTGGAAGTGGTGTCATTGATAATACTATAACTGGGATCTAAAATTCATAACATCTCTAAGATATTTGGTTTTCCTTTCCTTCATTGTTCTGCCTTCCTTCCCTTCCCTTCTTTCTTTCTTTCTTTCTTTCTTTCTTTCCTTCCTTCCTTCCTTCCTCCTTTAATTTTTTCCTCTTGTTGTTTTCTTCTTTCTTGAGAGTATTGGTTATTCCACAAGAGACTGAATCAAGGCTATGAATTTGAGAGCTGTGGCTCTTTTTCAGATAACTTATGGCCACTGTTTTTACTTAATCTTTTATATTAATTAAATCACATTGACAATCTACAGATCACAAGGGCACATAAAAGCTATAGTAACTACTTAGTTATTTAATTGCTCATTTCGTATTTGATTCAATCACAATACTATATTTAGCAAAAAGGAGACCCTAATAAACTTAACTTAATCATAAACTTTTCCATATATAAATAGATGAATAAAAAACATTAAATATAAAAATTTTCAGAGGCAAAAATACAGTCCTTTCACTGGAGAATATTTTAAATAGCTCTTTCTGTACTCCGCTGATGAAACTCTAAAATATAAGTGAACTGCCATGTGAGGGGAATAACAATACTGTGCTTTTTGGTGGGGATTGTAAAGAGTCTCCAGGCATTCCTTTTAATAAAGTGAATGGCCTATTCTTTATGCACATCCTGTTTTTCACTCTCTTGCATTTGAAGTCACAAGTCTCCTTCTTTTAACATGATGCATTTGTCAATATCAGCCAACCCTCCTCTGCAAACACTACATCAGCCCATGTATGTATTCTTTGTAATTGACTCAACAATATTTTTTCCCACCATATCTCACAGTAAGCCCCGTGTGATCTGACCAGGACTCTTGAATATAATAGAACTGCCTCTATACAGGGAAAGTCTGTAAGGAGAGAGAAATAAGTTTTTCAGGGTGTACAATCAATGCAGAAAGCTAATATGAAACATTCAGGACCCTCAAAACTACTTATAAAATCTGTAGTGGTGGGCCTTTTTTTTTGGGGGGGGGAATGTGTCTTATCAAGATAATTGTCTTTACTTTTTACTTTGCTTTATCATGAAGACCAAGACAAGATGAGATGGTTCTCCAAGGAATAGTGGAAAACTCTCTCTGTCTTTTATATTCAATAAATATAGCCGTTGATTTTATTCTCACATACAGCAATGGTCAGGCACTGTCAAGAACATCAAAAAATCAATTTGGAGTAGAGTTAGGTACATAAATACGGCAGGGAGTTCTCATCCCCATCAGGCCACAGGTTTCTGGTTAATATTAGATACATTGCTGAAACTGGAAGCTTAGAAGATTCTCTTTGGAATTGGGAGTCATGAGTATGTGTTAGAGAACCTGACAAAGTTGTGTACAATTTTAAAAGCTCACACATTTGGCAGAGCTATTCCCATTTATACTGTGTACCCTCCACCATTATTTTCATTTCTATAATGGTGAGAAGTGAAAGCATCATACATGGACAAACTGTCTTCCTAGAAATGATCTGCAGGGAAATAAATACTTATGCAGGACAGTAATAAGCTGCTCTGTGCAAGGGCTAATAGTATAAACTAAAATGAGATGACTTGGGCTAAAACCCTGCTTTCAACATTTATGGTGACTTTGCCAAATCACTTTACGAGGTAAAGAATAGTGGGTATACAATTCTGCCTTCTAGTAAAAGTGGGAATATATACACACATTGGTTAAAATGGAAGGAAAATCACAAAGCAAATGAAAATGCTTACCTTGAATGGGAGAGGGTTAGAACAGCAGAATAAGATTTCTTTTGTTTTATAGTTTATAGTTTAAAACATCTGTAAATGTTTTATATAATTATGAAATAAAATAATAATTTAAAAATCCAAACCAAACCCAAATGAAGTAAAGTAGCAGCTTAACCATACAGTAAGGAACTATTCTTAAACTGAAACTTAACATGCAACCTAAAACATAGTAATTTACTCAGTGCCTGTAATGGGATATAGCCTAAAGAATAGAAACACTGCAAAGAAATCTTAACCTGTTTTCAGTAATCATATCATTAGTAATAGTAATGTTGATTTTTATTTAAAAAATGATTATAGATATTCTCTATGTATGCTCATATACATATATTATACATATTTAATAGGCTAAAGTAAATAAATAATCATATTAATATATCAGGAATCAATATTTTCAATGGAAAAGAAACAAAATATTCACTCAAAAAAGTTGAATAAAAGCCCTGTTATTCTAAACTTGAATTAGAAATATCAGTATGAACTCATGATGTATTTTCTCCATTTCTGGGATACAGTACGTACAAGTTGATGTAGCAGAAGACAAGGAAGCTTTCAGTAACTACTGAGGTCATGTTGAAAGAACTCGGCTGCCATGGCCAAAGATAAGACAAAATGAGCATCAAAAATAACGATAGCTGCAGTGGATTGAAACAGACATACCTGTTATAACCTGTGACTTCATAATGGTAAACAAACACACAAACGACAAAATGCCAAACCTACTGTTCACATTTGGGGGCTTCTAGGGAAACAACTTGTTATATTGAAAACTACTAAATAAAGAGAAGCAATCAAGCATTGATTCTGCCTTCACTGCACCAACTTTACCTCAGGATCACCAAATGCTTGATGAGAGAGAGTTCTTCTTTAGAGAATAATCTAGTTAATAAATTAGGAAGAAGTGATAGAATATAATATCGCCATTTTACAAACTTTAAATAGGTTTGGTAATGATTATCAGAGGCTGCTAAAATGTTACTGTTAGGGGCTGAATTGTGTCCCTTTAAATTCATATGTTGAAATCGAACCTCCAGTACCTCAGAAAGTTACTTTATTTGGAGATAGAGTTTTTACAGTGGTAATCAAGTTAAAGTGACATGATCGGGGTAGGCCCTAATGAAATATGACTGATGCCCTTATAAAAAGTAGACACAGAAATACACAGAGAAGGAAGACAATGTGAAGAGATACAGGGAGAAGTCAGTTATTTACATGCCAAAGAAAGAGGCCTGAAACATATCCTTCCCTCACAGTCCTCAAAAGAAACTAACTTTGTAGACTCCAGAACTGTGAGACAATAAATTTCTGTTGTTTAACCCAGCCATTTTGTGATACTTGGTTACAGCACCCTAGCAAACTAATATAGTTACATATAAATTAATGGGATTATTATAATGGATACATCAGGTTGTCATTGCCTAAATCTGCTCATCAATTTTCACATCACAAAAAGAAATATAGCCAGGAATTTGTGTCTACTGATAGAAGTACACAATATGACTTATAAAGCAGTCTTGTCAAAGCACAACATAATAACTAATTTAAACCTGATTAAGCCTCAGATATGGGGCATAGAGGAACACGTTTATAACAAAGAGATGTAATCTCAAAAAATAACATGATTGAAAACAATATTACTAGACAGGTAATAAAGTAATAGGGAACATTTAGAATAAAAGATTTCAGGTAATTCATCAGTCAACTGTAATGTGTACGTGAATTTGGATCTGCTTTTAAAAAGTAAATAATAAATTATAAGGTAGGTAAAGTTAGTTTAGATCTCCTAGTGTTGGTATTTGTAAAATTAGCATGATAATAGTACACAGTTCAGGGGCTGGCCGAGTGGCTCAGTTGGTTAAGAGCGTGAGCTCTGAGCAACAGGGTTGCCAGTTTGATTCCCACATGGGCCAGTGAGCTGCACCCAAGCTGAGCTGCAGCTGAGCTGCCAACAGGTGGCAGGATGGCTCAGCTGGTGAGAGCACATGCTCCTAACAACAAGGTTGTTGGCTTGACTCCTGCATGGGATGGCGGGCTATGCCCACCCACAACGAAGATTGAACACGGCACCTTGAGCTGAGCTGCCCTGAGCTGCCAATGGGCGGCCTGACGGCTTAGTGGCTAGAGCATGCACTCTTAGCAACAAGGTTTCCGGTTCAACTCCTGCATGGGATGGTGGGCTATGCCCACCTGCAACTAAGATCTAAGACTGAACACAGCACTCTGAGCTGAGCGGCTGCGAGCTGCCTATGGGCAGCTGGATGGCAACTGGACTGGGAGCTGATCTAGCTGCACCCTCTACAACTAAGGTTGAAGGACAACAACTTGGCTGTTCTCCTTCCCTGATTCCCCAACACTGTTCCCCTTCCCCAATTCCCCAATAAAATCTTAAAAAAAAAAGAATATAGATAACATGGATATGTCATACATAAAAAAAATAGTACACAGTTCATAGTATTGTGGTAGTGATTAAATATGACAATATAGGTAGAGCACTTAGCATAGTGTCTGATGTATTATATAACTTCAATTATTTATATACCTGGGTATTGGTTACATTCCATGATATAACTGCAATCAGTATTAGTTAAAATGGTGTGATATGTATAACGTCCTCTGTATGTGATTACAGTGTGTGCACACACGTCGCCATACGCACTCTATAACATGCCTATTGAGTATTGGCAGGGCCAGAATTGGGTTGGAAAGTTTTTCACTCCCTATTTACTCCCCATTCTCACATAGACCCTCAAAACCACCTGGCTATGGACTCGCCTTTGGTAGGAGATGCAGGAAAGAAGCATTATGGAACTTTGAGAGAAAAACAAAGGCAAGGGTTAGGAGGAAAGGCAAAAAAAGGTCAGTTTAAGGAGGTTTAATATGCCACTAAATGTCTTCCCAGGATCAAGTCGTTCCATGCATGCCATTTTCAGGGAAAGATAAACTGTCTTTTAGCACCCACAGGGCTAGGCCTTGAAGAGAATCAGTGTTTGCAGCCAGCTGGATCATGTTTGGGCAAGAGGCAGAGCACATCTGGTCATTAATAGTGATGATTGCTCTTTGGTTAAAAGCCATCATTTAGATATAGGAAATGTTGCAGCTGACAACTATTGTGAGTCAGGTGACCACGTCCTACACATTTTCATTTCAATTTTTCAAGCACTTATTTGGCTTGAGAGAGGAGATACAAAGGTTAAGGAAATAGAATTCACATTTTCAACAAATATACAACCTGTTTGCATCACAGAAAGATATAATAAGACAGTTAACAAATCTCATGGGCCGTTATGAGATTAAAGTGAAGTAAGGTAGCAAATGAAAGGTAGTTTTGATCTGGTTAGGAAGATTATAAAAATCCTCATGGAAAATATGGAATTTGGGAGAGGGCTTTAAGAAAAAAATATAAGATGGGAGAAAGTAGTGGAGTGGGGGGAAAATTTTGGGGGGATAGAGAAGGGAGGGCATTTCAGTTTCGCCATAGGGTTGCCCATACAGCATGCTCCATTAAATTTGATTGTCAGACAAACATCAAATAATTTTTTAGTATAAATATGATCCAAATAATAATTCAGGCATACTTAAGTTTGAAATGTCCTGGATATGCTTAGAGAAATAAATAAGTTGTTTTATAAAAGTTTAAGTTTCATAGAGGAAGGAAATGGGCAATATAGTGGGAAAGACTTTTCAGTTACATATAGAGGGTCTTCAATTCCAGACAGAAGAATGAACACATAATTTTTGTGGGGAAAATGGAAACTTTTTTTTTTTTAGTGCAGGAGAGACATTATTTGACATGCATTATAGGAAGAATAAGATGGCAATAATGAGAAAGAAAAATTGAGATAGGAAATTGGCCAGAATGTGACATATAGTGAGGATGTTGATTTATTTAGGTGATGGAAATAGTTTGTAAATATAAGAGAAGCAACAGATTGGATCTCAGAGACAAAGGAGACTAAAGTCAAGGGTGCCTACATTTATGCCTGTTGAATGGGGTGATGAAGATTTTGTTAGCAGCTGGGAAAGTAGGAAGTTTTAGGGAAAACAGATAATATGAAATACGGGTTAGGAAGAACTAGCAGGGCATCCAGATACAGATGCTCAGTGAACAATTACAAATATTTTCCTGAACTCAATGGTTTGGGGTTTTAGGTATTTAAATTCTTAAATTCAATTAGTTGGCCAAACCTTGAGAGAAATTCCTCTAGTGCACAATTAGGGGCAAAAGAGAGACCAGTGATTGAAGAGCCAAAAGGCAGAAGAACAAGAATTAATGAAACAATTGTGCCGGGTCTTGTAAATCCTGAAGTCAAGGTCAGTTATCACTCTTAAATCATTCAGAGAAGACCACAGTATAGATTGAGACCCAGCAAGGGTGTTGGTAATTTTTGAAAGAGCTGTTTTAGGAAAGTAGCCTAAATGGGTAGGAGCCATGGTTTTAGAGAATGAGTAGTAAATGAGTGATGAGAAAGTAGAGGCAACAAAAGCTATGAGAGGACTGGTGCTTGAAGATAAAACTGAAGGAAAGGAGCAAACAGAGAAAGAAGGTAAGATTTAATAGAAGAAGGGAGCAAACAAAGTATGAAAAGAGTGTCCAGCAATAAGATTAAAGATAACCAACCACTAGGTCAAATTCAAAAGTTTTACCAAAGATATATATTTTTTTTCCAGTTATGTATTGTTTTGGGGTATTGGTAAATGCATAGCCATTAACTGAGGATTTCGGTTCTTCATTGGAGTTTTAGCTTGGAGTTGATAATATCAGGAAGGATTTTAGGGGGATTATGAACACTCTAAAATAGTAGGAAATTTGGGGGCTATATTAATTTGTGTATATATAACTTTTATCAGCTTCTCAAAGAAATCACAAAAGGTAATAACAAAGATTAGAAAACCACCATTCTACATATCTTAAAATAATATGTCACAACTCAGATGTTTCTTTCGTAAAACTGAAAGCTGATTTGAATTGTGGCATACAATTATGATGTAAAAAAACCCCTTAACTACTTGAGGGCTAACAACAGACCACTATAAGTGTATGGTACCTCTTTTAAACTTAATTCTTAACAAAATAAAGAAGTAAAACAAAACCCACTCTGGTGCAAAGCATTACCAATATAAATTAAAGATAACCTAACTAAATGTAGATATAGTATGTTCATGGATGAGAAGATTTGATAATTTGAAAATGTCAATTCTTCCCAAACTGATCTATAGATTTAATGCAATCTCAATTATAATCCCAGCAGCCTTTTTTGGGTAGAAACTGACAAGTTGATTCTAAAAGTTATAGGTAGATGCAACGAAGTACAGTATCCAAAGCAATCTGAAACAATAAGTACAAAGTCACAGGACTTACTTACACTATTTGGCTTCATGACTTAGCATATAGTTATGGCAATTAAAATATTGCGATACCACCAGAGGATGGACTAATAGAGCAATGGAACAGAATAGAGCCTGGAAATTATTCCGTCAAAGGCACCAAAACACTTATTCCGTCAAAGGCACCAAAACAATCCAATGGGACAAGAAATCTCTTTTCAATAAGTGGTGCAGGAACTGAATAACCATATAGAAAAAAATTGAACCTCAACCCCCTACTTCACATGAAACACAAAAATTAATTCAACATGAATCATATATCTAAATATAAAAGCTAAAACATAAAGATTTAAGGGAACAAAAACACTGTGGATCTTCTCAAAATCACCAAAAATATCTTACTACTTCTTCAAAATATTGTTTCCCAGTTCCCTTTCATAATTAAGTAGTTATACTAAATACCTACAACACATTTCTGTTCAGTCTGGGTGTCTCTGAGATACTCAAGCAATTGGTTAAAAAATATATAACTTCTATAATAATCTAGATGTGAAGTCCATAAGGCTAAGACACACTTTCTTATTACTATTCATTATTTGAAGGTCAGGGCAAATAATCCACTTACCTTTGATGGACAAAGTTGCCTAGATTTAGATTAAATGGTTCCCAAAGAGATTTTCTGGACTTTAATTTTTTTTGTTCAGATGAAAGCATCTATATGTTCTCCTACTTGCTTCTCTCCCCTTTGCCCATTTCCAAAACGAAAAACAAAACATAACAAAAACAAAAACAACAGTAAAACATGCAACACAAAGCCATTTACCGGAGTCCGTAGAGAACGGTTCCATCAGGATGCAGCCGGATCATTCGATTTTTCACTGTAACCCCATGCACAAATGATTTCTTGTCATTCAGAAAGTAGGTGTCAGGAACCCAGAGTTGGTCAGCTACCCTGTTGTCTAGCGTGAGGTTCAGAGGGATTCCAGAATAAGAAAGCCTTTTGTCTTTCCAAGACTGCTGGAAATACATGGTAAGTGTATAATCCTGTGAAACAAAGGAAACCAAAAGAAGAATTTTACTATCATCATTGCCATCATCTGAGGCCTTTTGTTAAGAACATGGTAACATATGGTATTGTGGATGTCCAAAGACCCACCATCTTGCTTTCCTTTAAGAGGTTACAAATGAATATATTGAAATTTGCACCACCAAGTATAAGGCAACTAATAAGGTTACAAGTACTATTAGGTTGGTGCAAAAGTAGTGGCGGTTTTGGACCATGAATTTTAAATCATTATAACTAGGCTCAAACACATCTTTATTAATCAAAATAGGAACCATTACAATCAACACATTTTGCCAGCAAGAAATAAGTTTGTTTATTCCAGTAGCATAAAAATCTGTGCTTCAGGATTTGACGAACTCTTGGAAAGCATTTTCTGCATCTTGCTGGTTATGGAAGCGTTTTCCCTGCAAAAAATTGTTGAGATGCTTGAAGAAGTGGTAGTCAGTTGGCAAGAGGTCAGGTGAATATGGCAGATGAGGCAAAACTTTGTAGCCCAATTCGTTCAACTTTTCAAGCATTGGTTATGCGATGTGCAGTTGGGATTGTCGTGGAAAAGAATTGGGCCCTTTCTTTTGACCAATGCTGGATGCAGGAGTCGCAGTTTTCAGTGCATCTCATCGATTTGCTGAGCATACTTCTCAGATGTAATGGTTTTGTCAGGATTCAGAAAACTATAGAGGATCAGACAGGCAGCAGACTACCAAATAGTGACCATGGCCCTTTTTTGGTGCAAGTTTGGCTTTGGGAAGTGCTTTGGAACTTCTTCTAGGTCCAACTACTGAGCTGGTCATCACGGGTTCTCATATACAATCCACTTTTTGTCACATGTCACAATCTGATTGAGAAATGGTTCATTGTAAGAGAAGATGACACTTCAAAACAACAATTTTTTAAATTTGTGGTCAGCTCATGAGGCACTCACTTAATGAGCTTTCTCACCTTTCCAATTTACTTTAAATGTCGAATGACCATAGAGTGGTCGATGTTGAGTTCTTTGGCAACTTCTCATGTAGTTGTAAGAGGATCAGCTTTGATGATTGCTCTCAATTGGTTGTTGTCAATTTCCGATGGCCAGCCACAATGCTCCTCAACTCTTGTCTCCTTTGCAAAACTTCTTGAACCACCACTGCACTGTATGTTCATTAGCAGTTCCTGGGCCAAATGTGTTGTTGATGTTGTGAGTTGTCTCTGCTGCTTTATGACCCATTTTGAACTCAAACAAGAAAATCGTGATGGGAGAGCTAAGAAGGCAGAATAGGCGGGCACTATGCCAACTGCCTCCTTGGATCACACCAAAATTACAAATAATTTATACAACATTCAGCCTCGGAATTCATCTGAACATTAGCTGACTAGAACTATTAAACTAAGGATTTAAAGAAGAGTCCACGTTGAGACTGGTAGCAGGGACAGAGATATGAAGCAGGCTGACTCCAGGCCCGTGGAGAGAGGGCAAATGCCTGGAGGGACACCTCAGTGGTGTGGAGGGTGGCTAGAGGCCCAGTTGCCCTCCTGTGGAGGTGGCACATGAACTCACTCACTGTTGAGTGTTCACCCGGTCCCTGGCAGAGATAGTAGCACAGCGGGGGCATCCCAGGAGCCTGCAGGGAAGGACTGAACTGAGTGCCTTTGGAGCGGGAGGTTTTGGGACCATTGTTCCCAGTGTGGAGCTTGTACACAAGTGGATTACAGGAGGATGCCATTTCTACAAGGTTAAGCCCTCCCACAGAAGGTCAGGTTCGGGGTCCACATTGGTCTGGTGGAATCTGCACATGTGTGCACGTGTGCACGTGCATGCTGCCTTTGGTCTCCACTCTCCACGCTGCTTGTGCAGCATTGACAGGGAATGGCCTGACTTTTAGGTGCTCTCCTGCTCCAAAAGCTGCTGATTGAGACAGTCAGAGACTGAGAGTTTTCCTGAGAGTGTTGGGCAGGGAGCTGCACAGTGGTGCGATCTGGCCAAGGCATTCCTGGTGTGTTTGTGCGGGCTGGTTGCCAGTGCAGGAGCACACACTGCCCTGATTTTGTGGGGGCCACTGACCACACCCCATGGTGCCCTGGGGGTCTGCCCCGCCTACCTAGAGCTGCGTTGCCAGCAGCACCCTGGGCCCTTGGTGCCTGGCCCCACCTCCACTGGCCATGGAGGGTTTTTGCAGCAGTGGATGGCCCATAGCAACCTATGAGGATTTTTGGTGGGGAGCACATCCCCAGAGTCCACTGCAGCTAACTGTGGGCAGCTCACAGGAGCCTGCAAGCCTGAGAGGGAGGCAGGCAAATGCCAAGCTGGGCCCTTGCCCTCCGCACAGCTGGTGCTGAGTCGCCCAGAGACTACTGCTAAGCAAGTGACCTGTAGATTAAAGCGGGCAGAGAGGCTTATTTTTCTCTTTTCTCTTTCATATTTTTGTTCCTTTTTCTTTTTTTTCTTTCATCTGTTTCCTTTTCTTGTTGTTGTACTTCTTCTGGTTTGTTGGTCTTGTTATTGCTTTGGTTACTATTTTTCTGACTTGTTCAGCTGTTTTTGTTTCTTTTATATATTTCTGTTTCTCCTGTCTGTTCGTTGTTTGTCATGCTTTTGTGCGGGTGTATTTGTTTTTTGGTGTTGTTGGTTTGCCTTGCTTTGTTTTTGTTTTGCAAAGTGGGTGTAGGCCCAGCACCGGTCCAGGAGCTGAGACTACACTGAATTTGTAGAAATCACTGACCACAGCTTTAGCCACCTGTAACACCACCTTACCCTCCTACAACTGCATTGTCAGGGGCACTCTGGGTACCTGGGTGATTGGCCCCACCCCCATAAACTTTGGAAAAGGTTTTTAACAATAGCAGATGGCCCGCAGAACCCTGGGGGCACCTTGGTGGTGTTCAGTGACCCCAAACCTGCGCCACAGCCACTTGGGAGCAGCTCTCAGGAATTTGTGAGCTTGAGGTGGAGGCTGGCTGCAGTGCCCTCAGGGCGCAATACAAGATCTGAATCTGCATTAATATTTTAAAAACCACCCGTCTCAATCGTGACTCATTTGAACTCCATTTCTGCCCAACTAGTGCCACATTGCCAAGGGCACCCTCAACACCAGGCCAACCAGGCAGACACGTGCTCCTAAGGTGCTTCTTTCAACAGTTGGGCCATACGGGCAAATAACAGGAGACAACAGGCCTAGGGGGCCCTGGGCCTTTTTGCTAAACTGCCTCAGAACCAATATTGGTGGCAGCCAGCCTCAGATCACAGAGAGGCCACGGCCACATGTCTCCAGGCCCACCACGGGCAGCAGCCAACCACATACAGCTTTCAGGAACCTACCAGATAGCCATGAGCCTGAACAGACAGGGCTGAAATGGCCCTCAGTGGGAGCCCTGCCCAAGAGATACCAGAAACAATACACCCAGAGGCCAGCATCAGACCAAACCAGAGCACTACGTGGTTGAACCTACAAGCAGCACTCTCAAAGGAAATTCTCTACAAGCACAAGAGCCCGCAGGAGCCAAGCCTCCTCTGAGGGGTCACTCTCCACACAGAAGCTCATACACTGTAAGCAGAGCTAATTCTCTCAGCTAATCAGCCTGAGGGTCAACCCCACCCTATGACAAGCCAAAAGCAATTAAAGATCAACTTCAACAGTGATACCTTTGGAACACACGGGACAGGAGAATAGGGAGACTGTGCAATTCGAATATAAAGGACACATACTACATAAGACCACCCAGCAAAGACTGAGAGACATAGATGATTTACCTAATACATCGAAGCAATCACAGAGCAACAGCCAGAATGAGCAAGCAAAGAAACATGTCCCAAATAAAAGATCAGAAGAAACCTCCAGAAATGGAAATAAGTGAGATAGAGGCAACCAACCTATCAGAGACAGAGTTTAGAACACTGATGATAAGAATGTTTAAGAAATTTAGCGAGAAGCTCAACAAAGAGACAGCAAACATAAAAAGGATATAGAAATTATAAAAAATAACCAGTCAAAATTAAAGAATACAATAACTGAAATAAAGAACACACTCAAAGGAGTTACCATTAGGTTAGATAAAGCAGAGGACCGAATCAGTGATTTAGAAGACTTTAAAACGAAACCTGCAATAAAAGACAAAGAAGGGAATTACATAATAATAAATGGATTGATCCAACAAGAGGACATAACCCTAGTAAACATCTATGCACCCAACATAGAAGCTCCTAAATATATGAAACAGATTATGACTGACATAAAGTTAGAGATCAACAGCAGCACTATCCTAGTAAGGGATTTCAACACCCTGTTGTCACCAATGGACAGCTCCTCCAGATAGAAAAAAATCATCATGGAAACAGTGGCCTTAAATGACACTTTAGACCAGTTGGATTTAACTGATATGTTTAGAGCATTTCACCCCAAAACAGTATACATTCTTTTCAAGTGCACATAAAACATTTTCCAAGCTAGACCACATGCTAGGCCACAAATCTAGTCTCAATAAATTTAAGAAGATTGACATCATATCAAGTGTCTTCTCTGACCACAGTGCTATGAAAGTAGAAATCAATTATAAGAAGAAATCCAGAAAGCACACAAATACATGGAGGCTGAATAATAAACATGCTACTAAATAGCGAGTGGGTCAAAAATGAGATCAAGAAAGAAATCAAAAGCTATCTCAAGACAAACGAAAATGAAAACACAACAATCAAAAATCTATGGGATGCAGTGAAAGCAGTCCTAAGAAGGAAATTCATAGCAACACAGGCCTACCTAAAGAAACATGAAAAATCTCAAAACAACAGTCTATCTTTACATGTTAGGGGACTGGAAAGAGAACAGCAAAATAAGTCCAAAGGGAGTACAAGGAACAAAATAATAAAGATCAGAGCAGAAATAAATGAAATAGAGACAGAAAAATCAATACGAAAGATCAATGAAACCAAGAGCTGTTTTTTTCCAAAGATAAACAAAATTGACAAACCCTTAGACAAACTCACCAAGAAAAAGAGAGAGAGAGCCCAAATTAATAAAATCAGAAATGAAAGAAGAGAAGTGGCAACAGATATTGCAGAAATACAAAAAATTTTAAGGAAATGCTATGAGCAACTGTATGTCAACAAATTAGACAATCTGGAAGAAATGGATAAATTACTAGAAACATACAATCTTCCAAGACTTAATCAAGAAGAAACAGTAACTCTGAACAGACTGATTACTACCAAAGAAATTGAATTAGTGATCAACAAGCTCCCAACAAACAAAAGTCCTGGACCAGATGGCTTCATAGGTGAATTTTATAAAACATTCAAAAAAGAATGAACACCCATTCTCCTAAACTATTCCAAAAAATCCAGAAGGAAGGAAGTCTCCCAAGCACACTTTATGAGGCAACTATTACTCTGATCCCAAAACCAGACAAAGACATTACAAAAAAAGAAAACTACAGGCCAATATCCCTAGTGAACATAGATGCAAAAATTCTCAACAAAATACTAGCAAACCGAATTCAGCATCACATTAAAAAGATCATACATCACAATCAAGTGGGATTCATTCCTGGTATGCAAGGTTGGTTCAATATCTGCAAATCAATTAACGTGATACACCACATTCACAAAATGAAAATTAAAAATCATATGGTCATATCAATAGATGCAGAAATAGCATTTGACAAAATCCAGCAGCCATTTATGATAAAAACTCTTAGCAAAGTGGGAATAGAGGGATCATATCTCAACATAATAAAGGCCATATATAACAAACCCACAGCAGACATCATACTCAACAGGGAAAGGCTATCTTTTCCCCTTAAGATCAGGAACAACACAAGGTTGCCCACTTTCACCACTTTCATTCAGCATAGTTCTGGGAGTTCTAGCCACAACAATCAGACAAGAAAAAGAAATAAAAGGCATCCAAATTGGATAGGAGGAAGTGAAATTGTCATTATATGCAGATGACATGATACTATATAGAGAAAACCCCAAAGGCTTCACCAAAAAACTATTAGAACTGATAAATAAATTTAGTAAAGTAGCAGGACATATCATTAATATTCAGAAATCAGTTGCATTTGTATACACCAATAATAAACTATCAGAAGGAGAATCAAGAAAATAATTCCATTTACAATTGCTTCAAAAACAAAAAAATACTTAGAAATAAATTTAACTAAAGAAGTAAAAGACTTGTACTCAGAAAATTATGAGACACTGAAGAGAGAAATCAAAGAAGGTACAAATAAATGAAAACACATATCATGTTCATGGATAAGAAGAATTAATATATTTAAAATGTCAACAATACCTAAGGCAATATATAGATTCAATGCAATTCCTATCAAGTTACCAACGACATTTTTCTCAGAAATAGAACATACAATCCTAAAATTTATATGGAACTATAAACGACCCTGAATAGCTGCAATAATCTTGAGAAATAAGAACAAAGTGGGAGGTATCATGCTACCTGACATCAAATCATACTACAAAGCTATAGTAATCAAAACAGCATGGTACTGGCATAAAAACAGACACATAGATCAATGCGACAGAATAGAGAGCCCAGAAATAAATCCATTCCTATATGGTCATTTAATCTATGACAATAGAAGCAAGAATTTCCACTGGGGTGAAGACAGTCTATTTAATAAATGGTGCTGGGGAAACTGGACGGACACCTGAAAAAAAAAAGGAAACTGGACCACCTCCTTATGTATATACAAGAACAAATTCAAAATGGATTAAAAACTTAAATGTAAGACCAGAAAACTAAAACTTCTAGAAGAAAATATAGGGAGTAAATTTGCAGACATTACCTTTAGTAATATTTTTACTGATATATCCCCTTGGGCAGGGAAAGTAAAAAAAAAACATAAACATATGGGATTACATCAAACTAAAGAGTTTTTTTCACAGCAAAGGAAACCATCAATAAAACAAAAAGGCAGCCTACTAAATGAAAGAAGATATTTGTCAGTAATATATCTGATAAGGGGTTAATATCCAAAATTTATAGAACACTTATTCAACTCAACACCAAAAAAAACAATTAACCCAATAAAAAATGGACAGAGGACATAAAGAGACAGTTCTCAAAAGGAGACATACAGATAGATGGTCGACAGACATATGAAAAAATGCTCAACTTCACTAATCATTAGAGAAATGGAAATAAAACCACAATGAGATACCACCTTACTCTGATAAGAGTGGCTATCATCAATAAATAAACAAACAAGTGCTGGTGAGGTTGTGGAGAAAAAGGGAACCCTTGTGCACTGTTGGTGGGAATGCAGATTGGTGCAGCCACTATGGAAATCAGTATGGAGGTATCTCAAAAAACTGGAAATGGAACTACCTTATGACCCAGCAATTCCACTCTTAGGTATCTATCCAGAAACATCCAAGATTCTAATTTGAAAAAAATATATGCACCCCTATGTTCATTATAGCACTATTCACAATAGCCAAGACTTGAAAACAACCAAAATGCCCATCAGTAGATGATTGGATTAAGGTACATTTATACAATGGGGTATTATCTGGCTATAAAGAAGAATGAAATCTTACTATTTGCAATAATATGTATGGATGGACCTAGAGAAAATTATGCTAAGTAAAAAATGTCAATCAGAGAAAGAGAAACACCATATGATCTCACTTATATGTGGAATCTAAAAAACTGAATGAATGAGCAAGTAAACAGAAATAGTCACAGAGGAAAAACTGAGGGTTACTAGATGGGCGGGTAGGGATGAAGGAGAAGGGGAGGGGATTAGACAGCACAAATTGGTAACTACAATATTGCCATGGGGATACGAAAGACAGTTTGGGGAAAATAATCAATCGCGTTGTAAAGATTTTGTAGGATCCCAGATGGGCACACGTCATATTAGGGAAAACACTTCATGAACTGTGTAGATGCCTGACCACTGCTCTCTATACACCTGAAGCTGAAGCTGAATAATATTGTAAATCAACTATAATTTACACACTCATGGGATATGGAATACAACAAAGGAAATAGAGTCAATGGAATTGTAATAGATATATATGATGTCAGAGAGGCAGTAGATTGGGGGACGGGGGTCATCACTTTGTGAGGGGTGAAATGTCTATTACATTGTTTTGTACACCTGAAACTAAGAAAAGAAAATAGTTCAGATTTGCTTTATGTCTAACATCATCTCCATAGTCTAAAATACATATAAAATAAATAGCAAGTAATGCCATTAGCAAAAAAAATAAAGTACAGTAAAATTATGTATAACATAACCACATTTATTTAAGAATGTATTAGAATAGCAAAGGCAAATTTCAATAATTCAAAAATCACAATTACGTTTGCATCAACATAATAGAACAATAACTGAATGCATGCATAAGCATTTCAACCAATATAGGGTAAATCCATTTAATTGAATTTTAATGTTTGAAGTTAAAGTGTTAATATGCCGGAGGTCATAAAAAGAAATTATACCAAGAGACCATATTCACAAAAATCCACCATTGGATATTATTTTTATAGTACTATATATTTTGGAGGGAAATATTTGCTAAATGATAAACTAAAATGGATGCACTTAAAGGAGAGGGTGTTTTACAAATTGCAAATGCCTTTTGAATGAATATTGCTGTTTGCCTTATAAAGGTTATCAATTACCATTATTTGAATTTTTCTAGCAAATGACAACTTGTCTATCAGTCTTGAATGGTAGTTTTCAAAGCACATTTGGATGGGAATATTTATTTGGCCTGAGAACTGACATCGGTGATGAAACTGCTCATCGATTCCTCTCTTACCTCATTCCTGCTTTGTTTCAGGAATTGGTTTGGGGTCAGAGTTGGGTTTGTACTTGAGTTTGTCTCTTCACTTCCTGTAAAAGGTTACACTTAAGGACATCCCTTTGCACTTTTCTTTCTGACCAGGTTTGCACTGGCAGTGAGAGATAGAAAGATTTGGGCTCAATAAATGGATCAAGCTTATAGGAGAGGAATTATCATGAGCACTTTTGTTGTTTGTTTTTTAAAAAACTCTATTAACACTTAGTGTAATTGTCCATTAAAAGTAAATAGCAATGAAGTCATAAAGTCTTTAAGATGTGGGTCCCCATGTAATAAAAATGGAAGGCTCACTTTTTCTTTTAAAGGATATTTATTTGTCAGTAGTGACTCTGTGAATACTTCAGCAGCAGTTAGGAAAACACTGCACAACTCCTGCACAATGTCTGTGCACTGCCATTGTACATAGTGGTATGCACTGTACATCCCACTAATTGAGAAACATTGACTCAGATCATGCCTTACATGTGGGCAAGCTGTAGTTTATCTAGATCTTTATATGGATGTCTATGCATTTATGAAAAATTCTAAAAGATAACACAACATATTTATTCTGCATAATGAATTTCAGTGTCCTTTAACCATTATATTCAAGAATTCTTATGCTGTTTACTCAGAAGCCATCTTGCAATAATTCAAAGCCATTCTTTCTTGTTCAATGACAAGGACATTTGCTCTTTGCTATTAATCATACAATGTTCCTTTTGAAGGTCTAAAACCTCCTTCCTCCTTACCTTCATTTAACAACAAAAAAAAAGGTCACAGGGTTATATGCAATTCGCAGTGGCTACCATTTTCACTCGCATCCTCTTCAAATTCTTAATCTCATACCTTTTTGAAGGAAAATGAATTGGACAGATACTGGTCCTCAGATTCCATAATAACCATGACTCCAAGATCTACTACATGTAGAGCTATATAACCACGAACAACTAACTTAACCCCTTGATCTCAGATGCCTCATTTCTAAAACAAAAATAATAGCATTTTACTAGTTTATTGTGAGCACTACTTGGGAAAGTTATGGTGAAGGTACTTTAGAAACTGTAGCATGTTAAACAAACATATTATCTTCAATGTTCATTGCTATTTAAAGATTTATATCATACTTCCAAATTACTTAGAGCAGCGGTTCTCAAGCTGTGGGTCACGACCCCTTTGGGGGTCGAACGACCCTTTTACAGGGGTCGCCGGGTACTCGTATGTGGGCGTTATCTGCATGTGGGCCTGGAGATGGATAGAGGATAGGTGTCTCGGTTCCTAAGACCATCGAAAATATGTGTTTTCTGATGGTCTTAGGGGACCCCTGTGAAAGGTTGAGAACCGCTGACTTAGAGTGTACATATTCATTTTCACAAATATTTTTAAAAAAGAGATGTTTATGAAAGAACTCGTAGGCAGAAGGGCCTCTTTGACCATGAAAGTAAGCAATTGTCTGTGATCAGTTGTAAGTTTTGATGTTGTGTTCTTGCTTGTAATTCAGCCAACATAAGAAAATTAATAACTAGCCAAAGACATGTTACTATAAAATTTGACATAGGGATCAGCACAATCAGCAGTGGAATACATGTTTCAGTACTCACACTGACTATCCATTAGCTTCCAGAATCTCATGAGTGCTGTGGAGGATTTCCTCGCAGTCAGACCATGGGGTGAAATCCTTATTCCACATTCTCCTCAAACAAGTTTTAATGTATGATGAGGAAAAATTTATTATTGTGAAGTGTAAAGGATTATGATGGCAAAATAATACTCTAATAATAAATGCTATAATTAAAATATGAGTTTGTGGTAAATAAACAATAGAGTGAAAAGGAGAAAATAATGTAAGCATGAGTAATCTCTGCATAGATTGTGTGTGTGTGTGTGTGTGTGTGTGTGTGTAGATTTTTTCTTTCTCTTTCTGGAAACTTTTATTTCTTGTAGAGAAAAAAACTATACACATGTAGTAAGATCTTTTTGCTCTACACAGAAACCTAAAAATGTTCACTGATATCAATAAATATTCACTAAAAGTCACATCATGGTTCTAAATTAAAGCAGTAACTCATGCTATTTGCAATAAGAAAGAACTCAGTGAAAATTTATGTATGCTAGCATGTTACATTTGGGAGTGAAGTGGGACAAGTTCTCTTCAGAACTTTTTTCTTATGCATTTCTAGGGTTATTATTCTAATCTAGGATCTGACTCTATGATAAATGGAAATATAGATATAAGAAGTTGATAACATTAATAACAACTTTTTGAAGATAATGATAATTGTGGTGCTATAATAATGAACATTACAAAAAGACCTAAAACAAAGCAATCTCGCCTTTTTGTACTATCCACATTCTACCACAAGCAGGGCAATCATCTCTTTCTCCTGGCGAATGCTTTGTGCTCTGTGGTTTTTACAGCTCTCCATATCTATTATCACATTTGTCCTCAAAACCTTGCAAGGTAGTCCAATTTGGTATGAAAATTTATGATTTACATGTCTGAGAGACTATTGCTGTTTTTTAAATACATTATTCGATGTGTACCTTAATATAAATATGAACGACATCTGAATATAATAAAGCCTATGATGTCATTTTGTTGTATCCTACTTTTAGATGGTAAAAAAAGGCTTAAAATTGTTATATTTTTGTTCTACCATACAACAGATTTTCTATTACTCCAAAGTGCAAGCATTTCAGGGAGGATGGAAAATATTTTATAAAGCAATCAAAGGTATTAATACTTTGGCCCAAAACACTAAAATAATTTTTCTTCCAAGTATATTTACAAGTGTTCAACCAGCTTTCACAAGTGTGCAAGGTACTCCTTGATAAGAAGCGCAAGGGCCGGCCAAGTGGCGCGATGGTTGAGAACTGGCTTGGGATGCCAGAGGGCCCTGGTTCAGATCCCACATGAGGGCCAGTGACACTGCCCTCTACAGCTGAGATGCTGAACAACAGCTCAACCTGAAGCTGGGCTGCCTGTGAGTCGCTGCCGATGGCGTAGGATGTAGCCCCTGTGGCAGTGGGTTGCCATGGGCTACCGTGTGTAGCCAGCAGCCACTGTGAGCGGCCGTCCAGAAGCCGGCGACTGATCTGCCTCGCCTGGGAAGAGCGCAATGATGGTGCCAACTTGGGCCAGTGAAGCAATGTCCTCCACAACTAGACTGAAGAACAAAAGGACAGCAACTTGTCTGTTCCCCTTCCCCCAATTCCCCAGCACTGTTCCCATCCCCCCAGTTCCCCAATAAAAATCTTTAAAAAAAGAAGTGCAACATATTTAGTAACTATAAGCCACAGGGAATTCTTTGAAACTGAGGCAAATTAATGGGATTAACTAGTGTGAGATTGATAATGAAATTGGTCAGGCGAATTCAGGCATGACAGCTTTTGTTTCACTGAAGAAAAGCAAGAGAGACAATAGCAAATTGAACTCCAAAAGGACGTACATTTTAAATGTAAAAATGTTTAAAGAAATAAGAAAATGTTTATAATAAATGAAAGTCATTCTTTGGAAGAATAAAGATAACATTTGTTTTAGATAGTGGTTTTAAACTTAGGGCGATTTTGCCCTGCAGAGGACATTTAACCATGTACGGAGACAGTTTTGGTTGTTTCAGCTGGGAGTAATGGTGTGCGCTACTGGCATCTGTAGGTAGAGGCCAGGGATGCTCCCACACAATGCACTGCACAGTACAGCCCCCATAGCACAGAATTGTCTTGCTGAAAATGTCAATAGTGCCAAGGTTAAGAAACCCTGCCTTAGAGAAAATCTCTTCCTTTTTAGTGTCAGTAAAAATATTTCAAAATCTTTTGTCATTGTTTATCATGAAAAAATATGTATGTTAACATGTTTACCCTGAGATTTTAACACAGCCCTCAAAACTTTGCAAATGGTGGCATTAGATGGTTTATAATTTGCAACTTTACCATAAGAAATCATTTTATAAAAATCCATTAATTATCTAGCATCAGAATAGGGAAAAAGATATGTGCTTTAGGCAAATATATTGAGGTATGCATTTTACCAGAATGAATTCTAAGAAGACTTCATGGTGAGCTGGAAAAGTGAGTCCCTTATTAGCTGCCTCCATGATCAGCACATTTCAGACTAATTTGTTAGTGAAGAGACAAAATATTGCTTTAACATCTCGTAATATTGTATCCACTCAGAAGGATCACATGAGCAATCCCTCCTTTTCAAACTGTTCTCAAAATAGTATGTATGTAAATTATTTTGAAAGAACCAGGGTTCTTGAAAACATTTGTATTTTATCTTTCATGAATCTGAATATGCATTATAAAGGGTCCCAAATACAAATCCCTCTTTCCTATAAAATATTTATGTCTGTTTAGTTGAACTTGAGATCTGCTGTCACCAAAGTTGAGGCTAATTTCCCTAAAGACTGATGGTAGTAGAGCTGTGCATCAAGCCTACCAGTCCCTTCTGTGATGGAAAGTGTTCTGCTTACAGCCCCTGCTGATTGAGCAAGGCGAAATTCTATATCACATGACCCTGCCCTCCTCCCAAGATATCTGATTTAAGATATCAGGATCAGCTGCTCTTAAATCAGATATCTACTCTCCATTCTCCAGGTGGGTGGAAGCCTGACCACCACACTGTATTTCTGAAGCTGATATTGAATAATATTGTATGTCAACTATAATTATATATACATATAGTCACGGGATGTGGAGTAGAGAGTGGGAATGGAGTCAATGGAATTGTAATAGATAAGCATGATATCGGGGGTGGGAGGGCAGTAGATGGGGGAGAGGGGTTGTTTTTGTGTGAAGGGTAAAAAGGATAACTATTGCATTGTTCTGTACACCTGAAACTAACAATAAAAAAAATTTTTAAAAAAGCAGCTGATCCTCAGGCAGGACATAAATCTGTGCCTGGCTCAGAAAGATGAGATGGACCAATGAGAGTCCAATTCCAGAAATTTGCTGTTGGATAAAGGATCTGAGACAGGAGATGTGGGACCAAGTGCAAAGGTCATGACATAAAACTAAGACCACACTGCTATTACGAGGTTGTGAGAGAGGAGAGACTATGAATAAAAAGAGGAAGCCAGCCTGCAGAAGAAGAAAGAAAATGGGGAAAGTATCAGAAAATAGCCATAGAGAGCCTGACATTGTTAGAGAATGAACAACCAAGTTCACAAAGACTGTCTACATCCTATTTCTATTTCATGTAAGCTTTGTCTGGACATGTTTAATACTTCACCCTCTTATGAGCCTTCCTATCTCATTATAACAAGCTCCACTTTTGTCATGCTAAGTTGATTCCATCTTTATTTTTTCCAACCAGAAAGAGCTGTATTAATGATACTGACCAGCATCCATATCAGCATCTCATTAAGCCATAGTTATACATATTAAGGAAATCCAGGAAAACCAATCATCTGGCCCATCTCCCTTATTTATTTAACAACAACAACAAAAAAGGTATGAGAAACCTGAGATCTACAGATGTTAAATGACTGAAAAAAGAAAGGGGGAGAGGCGTATTTTGTTTTGTTTATTAACCAAGAGAGTAAAGAGAGAGAAGAAAAACATATTTACTTATATCAAGGCAATGACAATTACCAAGAAAATTAACCTGTAGATTAATAGTACCTCTTATAAGGCTAGGGGAAAAAACAAATAAACAAACAAAAAAAAACCCCCACACAACTTGTATCTCATGAAAACAAAATTTAGTAAAAAAGGCCTGATAAATAAACCAATTTAAGTTGTAATTGAAATGAACAATGCAACATCTGTTTCTAATAGGTCTTCCTGTTTAAATAAATGTTTTATATATCACTGTCATCATTAAGTATGTTCTGTAACAGAAATTCATCATGGTATCTCTAGATTTGCTGGTAATTTCTAATCTTTTATCTTATCTAGTATTACATTAACTATTGATACTGTATATGTTTATTGTGCTTACTCCTTAGCCATGTTTTTTTACAATATAGTTGAAATACAGGCAGTTTTATTGTTACCAACGCCTGTGTTCTTATTTATTATTGATTTTTCCCACCAACTGTAACCTTGTGCTATGCCTCAGAGAACATGATCTTTTTTTTACTTTTGTCTCATCCTGAAGAGCCCCATTTGGTTTATCCATCTGTGTAGTCAGATTTTTTTTTGTCAGTCTTGTGTTGTGTTTTGAACAATTTTGGAATTAATCAACCTTGTGGGTGAACAAAAACATTGAGAGTTATGAGAGTTATGGGCCTATATCAAATGAGAATCATCTGAGTAAATCGCCTGAGCGCATTGAGATATATAAAACATAGGTGACATTGACATGATAACTGAAGTATGTACTTGTGTTCTAAAGTAATGAACTATATGAGAGTCTCACTAGAGAAACTAAGACTACACCAAAATAAGAATTTCAGCATTTGCAATTTAATATCAACATTAGAAGCTATGAAGATTCATTTTTTAAAAAAGATAAAAATATTTTTCTATACAACAAATCCAATTTCTTAAAATAGGTGTGATTAAATTTGTTTCATATAGTGACAGTTTATACTTCTTATATCCTATTAAAGACTTTAATGTGAGATCCAAACCCATAAAACTCCTGGAAGTAAATATAGGAAGTAAACTCTCAGATATTACCCTTAGTAATATTTTTACTGATACATCTTCTCGGGCAAGGGAAACAAAAGAAAAAAAAATGGGACTACATCAAACTAAAAAGTTTTTGCACAACAAAGGAAACCATCAACAAAAGAAAAATATGTCCTACTAAATGGGAGAAGATATTTGCCAATGATACATCTGATAAGGGGTTACTATCCAAAATTTATTTAAACACTCATACAACTCAACACTAAAAAAACAAACAACCCAATAGAAAAATGGGCAGAGGACCTGAATAGACATTTCTCCAAAGAGGACATAAAGATGGCCAATAGACATATGAAAAGATGCTCAATATCACTAGTCATCAGAGAAATGAAAATAAAACCCACAGTGAGATATCATATTACCTCACACCTGTCAGAATAGCCATCATTAATACATCAAAAAACAAGTGTTGGTGAGGAAGTGGATAAAAGGGAACCCTTGTGCACTATTGGTGGGATTGCAAATTGGTGTAGCCACTATGGAAAACAGTATGGATGCTCCTCAAAAAATTAAAAACTTATGACCCAGCAATTCCACTCCTGCATGCTCATCCAAAGAAATCCAAAACACTAATTCCAAAAGATATAGGCATCCCCATGTTCACTACAACATTATTTACAATAGCCAAGATATGAAAATTACTGAAATGACCATCAATAGATGACTGGATAAAGGAGACATGATATATATATATATATAAATGGAATATTACTCTGCCATAAAACGAATGAAATCTTAACTTTTGTGACAACATGGATGGAAGTAGAGTGTATTATGGTAAGTGAAATAATTCAGACTGAGAAAGACAAATACCATATGATCTTACTTATATGTAGAATTTAAAGAACAAAATAAATGAACAAACAAAACAGAAAGAGATTCAGATACAGACAACAAACTGATCGTTACCAGATGGGACAGGGGTTGGGGGGCTGGGTGAAAAACATGAAGGGATTAAGAAATATAATGCAAATTGATAGTTACAAAACAGTCATGGGATGTAAGGTAAAGCACAGGAATTATAGTCAATAATATGGTAATAGCTCAGGGGGATCACTTCTTAAATTATATAAACGTCTAACCACTAGGCTGTACACCTGAAATTAATATAAAATAATATTGAATGTCAACTGTAAATGAAAATTTAGAAAGTTGGGGTGGAGTGGGGGGAGTTGAAGGGGAATAAGAGGTTTAAATTTTCAGGTATAAAACAAGTCATGATGATGTAATGTACAGCATAGGGAATATATTCATTGTATTATGATAGCATGGTATGGTGTCAGATAGTTATTACTGGAGTTATGGTGATCACTTTTTTTTTTTTAA
>NW_017731802.1:1116067-1123327 GCF_001890085.2 Hipposideros armiger | reverse complement strand
GCAGCTCATGGCAACCCACTGCCACAGGGGCTGCAGCCCACGCCATTGCCGGCTACTCAGGGTAGCCCATCTCCAGATTGAGCTATTATTCAGCATCTTAGTTGTAGAGGGCAGTGTCACTGGCTCTCATATGTGGGATCCGAACTGGGGCCCTCTGGCGTCCCAAGCCAGCTCTTAACCAACGTGCCACTCGGCCGGCCCTGGTGATCACTTCTTTAGCTATATACATGTTGAATAACTATGGTGTACCCCTGAAAGTCATATAATACTGTATGTTAGCTACAGTTTTACTAAAAATCTTTAATAAAAAAATAATTGTATTAAGTCAGATGCTGAGGAGAAAAAAATTGAATATATTTTGTCTGCCTGTCTCAAGAAACTCATAGGCCAGTGGGTGAGACTCAGCATTGCTTATTTCTAAGCTGTTCCACTGTCCTTTGTAGGCTTTTTAGTTCTTTCATCACTGGTGTAACCAGATCCCTGCATAAAATTCCCTCCCATTCAAATACCCAGAGAACTCAAAGTGATTCCACTTGTCTTCATTGGCAGTTACCTACTCAAGGAGACAAGATTATTGAGTAGAAGAATATCAGTTTAACAATGTCTGGCATTAACACAGCACTGAAGGGGAGTTGGAGAAGAGGAAAAAATGTGTGAAATGGTTAAGGCATAATTTGATGACCTTTTGATAAGAGAGATTAGAGAGAAGGGAGCATCAAATATGACCACTTCTAACCTAAGTGAATAGATAGTTAACAATAAGAATTGAAGATTTGAAGCTGATGATGACTAATGCATTTTGGGCTAGTTTGTGTTGTGGGTGTCTGTGACATTTGCACATAGAGGTGCCAAATAATTCCTTACGGGCCAGCATAGGGCTCAGGGGGAAACACAGTTATGTGAGTCACAGTAATAGATGGAGCCCTGGAAATGGGTTTGCTCTCCAGGGAAGCAGTACAAGGTGAGAAGGGGAGAGAACCCCTGGGAAATTTGGTTCTAGGATTAGTCACTCACTCCTTTGAGTTCCCACAGCACTCTTCTACTATGATTGTAATACTTATGTTGTAATTATTTCTTGGGCCCACTAAATTTTGAGCTCCCCAAGGCAAAGGTTTATGTTTCTAGGCCCTAGCATAGGGCACAGGGGATAGCAGGTGCTCAGATATGTTAACTGAATGTGAATTAAGTAATGCTATGTGTTTGGGGGTACTAGATATCAATATTCAGCATGTTAGTGCAAACTCACCTTAAACTTTGAAATATTGGTCATCCTTAGATAACACACATAGGGACTTTCAGTTAATTAAAATAATTAATAATCTGGGATTTCCATTCTCTAACCCCTCAAGATTAATGAGTGTGTAATTCCCACTAATATAGGAATCTGATACATTTCTGGGAGATGATAAAAACATAGTGGTTTAAAGTAAACTTACTCTTTAGGAATGAATTAATAATGACTTTCTACAAAAAATTAATGACATATTTTGAATTATACATGTGGAATTTTATTGATAGCTCCAGCATTTTGGAAGTATAAGTCTATTTATATTAAAGCTTTAAAAAGGGATTTCTATTCAATAAAACTTTTGAGCTCATTTACAGGTTAGTAAATATTCAAAACTATCAGTAAAATATTAGAGTGATGATTGATTCATAGGAGGATGATTCATAAACTTCACTGACAGTTAAAACAACATAATTAATTACATATGACACCCTAGGTTTTTTCAAAGTTCCTTGCTTCTAGAGGTTCGTAGAAATTAATGTTTCCACTTTCCCCAATATCTAACTAAGAGCAGAAATAAAATCAGATACATGCAAGATCTAGTGAAACATTCAGCATGGGGTGATTTAGGCTGACTATCCTAAGTTGGACTAGAATATATTACCAGAATGGTAACCAGTATATGGTATGCATGGCAAACCAGAGAGCCAAACTTTGAAGAGAGCAAAGCTGGCAGTGGATATGAGAATCAGAAGTAAACAAAGATTCAATCAAAATACACCTACTTAGAAGAGATGCAAACAATTGTCATCATGTTCTAGTCCAGGAAGGTAGTTTTCTCCTGTGATTTGTGATCTTGTAATGTATATAAAGCTTTAAAGGGAGCAGTCAATTGCAAGGATTCTAGGAATGGTATTATTTTGATAGAGGAGAATGAGCTCTTAGGAATTCTTAACCTAAAACTAATAGAGTAGAAAAGGAGAGATTGTTATGGATGCAGTAATATCTCTCTCACGAATCAAGTATTTCTGATATCTCTTAGGGCTTTTACTTACCTTCCCAGGAAGAAATCCTTAGGTCACTTTCAGGAACCTTATTTTAAGACTTTTGAAGGGGAAGATGGATTTCCATCAAATTATTATTATAAAGAGACTGTGGGTAATGGTGTCTTGAAGTCTCTGGGGAACTCTCAAATAGAATGGATAGCAAATTATAATGCCCAAATTTTATTATACTGACTACCTAAATTTTGGTGGTACCTTTTCTATCTACTTTTTTTAAAGAAATAAGATTATTATATGTACTATTTTTATATCATGAGCACCATTTCCTTTTTTCACAGCTATTTATTTATTCATTTATTTGTTAATTGCTTATCAACCTCTCCTCCTCTATCCTATATTCTTTCACTAACCAATTACTAACATGATGGGCAACATTTTGTATGTTTGCTCATGCTCATATAATTATCTAAGAACACATAAACATATAGATGAAAATTTTGTCATTATTTTTTAAAAATAGTATTATATTCAATTCTGTGAATCTTTTTTTTCTTAATGACACAGCACAAATATTCCTCCAAATCAATGGGTAGAGACATAACTCATTCCATTTAATGGCTGCACAGTATTATATACATGGAAATTAATCATAATTCTATTAATGGTCATTGAAGTTGTTCCAAAATTTTTACAACTAAAAATAATGCTGCAATAAATCTTTCAATAAATAGATAGATGATGATAGATAGATAGATAGATAGATAGATAGATAGATAGATAGATAGATAGATAGATAAAAGATAGATCACAAATACTGGTGTTTTATGGCATATTTTGCCTAGCATGATGCCATTCTAAGAGGCTAATATGATTACTTGCTAAAGTAAATAAAAATAAAACCATAAGCTGCTCCTTTGGTACCATCATGTTCTAAATATTGAACTAAATTCAAGTTTATAAAAAGCGTGAGCTAAGGTCTTACAGTCCAGTTTTCAGAACAAAAGAGCTACATAAATAGCCATACTGGCCATCTCCAGTGGCTCAAACTCATTGAGCATTGCTCAAGCGTCTGTTGGTCTGTGACTGGATATGGGTAAAAAGTGATTTGGCAGACACTGTTGCAGAGAAGGACCTTGGCAACATTATGCCATGGAGAGAGAGAGAGAAAGAAAGAGAGAGAGAGAGAGAGAGAGAGAGAGAGAGAGAGAGAGAGAGAAATCAAACTCTAGGAAATTCTTTGGCAGTGTAGAAGAAATGGTTCGTAAATTCTGTAGCCAATAATTGTGATAAACTTGATTTCCCTCTGCTGTAGCTTCACAGTGACCCTTGGGCCTATACTGAATGTGCATGTCTAAGTAGATTTGCGTTAAGGATATAGGCTGGATCCAACTAGGAATAAAACCTCCATGTTAACACCATGCTAAAACAAACTGAGCTATCAGCTAAGTCTTTGGCTAAAAGAGAACTGGGAGAGTTGGAATAAGTTCAAGATTCATTGCTCATTAGTCCTATGATCTTGGAGCAAATTTGTCAACTAGTCTGAAAATCAGTCTCTTTTTCTGTGAGATGCATAGGAATACTATCAACAAATATGCTGGAATGATGAATTGAAATAATGTATGTAGTAGTCCTAAAAAAACTGTAAAAATTATAATTCAGTAAATAAGGAAAATCAAGCAGCTTAAAGCATGTTATAGAATAATGGAGAATATAACCTGCATTTTATTCTCTTGAGATAAGTTATCAATTTTAATGAGTTGCCTATTACTAAATGTTTAACTATATGACCAGAACTTTATTAAGTTCTCTCTACAATATATGTTATATTATTTAAACCTTACAACAACTCAATGAAATTGAAATTAATATTCTCTTTTTATAGATAAGACTCAGTTTTAAGAATGCCTAAAGTGACTCTGCTTTAAAATGTTAGAGCTGTGATTGGAAGCCAACTCTGTCTTACTCTAAATCTCTAGTCCTTTCCACTGTCACATAACAAGCAATGGTATAAGCGTGCATAACAAGCACAAAAGGCTTTCGTCCTAGGACATGGCTTTTATCTCTTGCCTAACACGGACTTCTGCCTTGCTTTTTTACGGATGCCAATTACTCATTGAGTTCCAGTGTAGATTTTTCAGCCCTCTCTGGTGTTTTATCCATGAACGCCCCTTCATCAGCTGGTGGTGATAATGAAGGCCACTGCCATGCTCTCATCTGTGTGCCATAACGTCCCCACGGAATGCGAAATACAATCAATTGTTCATCACTGCCTGGATGATTCTTCAGATGTTAGCTGAGGGAAAGACAACAATTTTGTCCCATAATAATACTCGAGGGATCTGGGAAGGAGAATAATTTTCTGTTGGTAGAATGCCTTTCACATTCACAATATTTTACCTGCCAAAGTATTCCACCGCCTCCAAGTGAAATCCTCCTTAATCACTCGTTATGGTAGCAACTATACTTTCTTTGCTAGAAATTATTTCTAAGTGACAGTAAGATGAAAGGTGAACTGGTTACAGGCCTAGAGGTTAAGGATCTCTTAATTTGGATTGTGTTTGAGTAACACTCTAGGAGAAGTGGGTGAGCATAACATGGTTGAAGGTAGAGGCTACTGTGTTCTACTTCCATGCTTCTAGCACTAAGATGATGGAATGCTGAAAGGAGGAACCATCCGCGGCCCCAAACAGACTCATTATCACCCACCTTAAATCTCTTTCTCTGTCTCCACCCCCATTCTCAGCGAATATTACAACATCCATCCTGTTGATCAAATCAGGAACTAGGAGTCTTTTTTTTTTTTTTTACTCGTTCTTTTACTTCCCACGTTAAATAAATCAACAAAGGCTGGCATTTCTATTTCATAAAATATCTCTTGATTCTGTTTATAGTTGCTGTGATCTAATTTGGCTTTTATTAGTTCTCACCCCATTTACTGCAATAGGCTCCTAACTCGCCTTCGGCTTTCAGTCTTGCTTTTCCTAAATCCATTTGTTGTGGCAGGTAAAGCGGTATTTCAAGTTCTTAAATGGCAAATATGATTATGTTGCTCCCAAGTTTCAACTTTCAATGGCTCCTCCATGTTATGCAGATAAAAATACAAATTCCCTAAGGGCAAACAAGGTGCTTCTTCTGTTTCTCTCTGTCCAGCTGCCTTTCTTACTTGATTCCATTTTTACTCTGTCATCAGCCACCCTGGTCTTCTTCTCTCAGTTCCTCAAACGCAAGGTATTTTTTCTTGCTAGGAAGTCTTCTTGGCCTAGAGTAATCATTTCTTTTCTCATGCCCGTTTGTCTGGTTACCCTGTACTGATATACAGGCCTCAGATTGGAAGCCAAATTGTACCTTTTTGTCCAAAGTCAGAAGCTAAAAAGTCTGGGTTTGGTGCCCCTCTACAGTCCCATAACACTCTCTCGTCATAGCCTGTATCACTCTATGAGGAAATCAGCCAGTGCTCTTCTACTTCCTCCATTAGACTGCAAGGTCCATGAAGGTGTATCTACCTATCTGTGGGTGCCCAACAACTACTTCTTGAATGAATCTATAAATAGAATAGACTAGGGGGAAATCCCCAGGTAGGCAGTCCAGTTAAAAAACAATTTAAAATTGTAGTAGAGGTGAAACACACTATAAGCTTGAATGGGGGCAGAGGAGCAGAAGTAGTGTGAGGGGAAAGTAAAGATAAAACATTGAAAGGCAAGAGAGTGGACTTAAAGTGGTTGCTCTAGATATGGGAGATAAAAAAAAATGCAAGTGCTAGAGAAGTACCAAAGTTTAGGAAAAAGTTGCTGCATTTGGTTTGGATATTAATTTGAAGTACTTCAAGTGGAAATATAAATACTGTAGCTGATATAAGGGAGTGGAAAGATCAGGGTTACACTATAGAAATGGGATTAAATAAGATTATCAAAGTTAATTTATAGATTGGGGCAAAACAAGGGCCTAGGACAGAAGCTTAGTGCATCTCAATCTTTCTTTTTCCACTGGCTGAGAGCCAAAATGCTCTTTCAGTGTGTGAATGCTGGGCAGTTAATCCAGCATCACCAAACGGATGGGATGGGGTATTGGTGACTATGGATAGTGCAAGTATCAAACTCTATAGATAAACCCCCAAACCCATGTTAACAAAATTCCAATCTTTAACTGACAAAATTCTTTTCTCATGTAAAGTTCAAGATGTAAATGACAAGTAAGACTCACTTTTTAAAATTCATTATTTTATTTATTTTTAGTGTGCCCTATTAGGAGGTGTATGTTTCAAAGTTAGGTATCAGCAACAAAAATGGATAAGAAAATGAAATTTGCCTTGACTAATTTACCATCCAGTCAATCATATGTCTAATTAAATTATGGAGTCACACTCCAATACATTCCTTTTAAACATATTTAAAAGGTATTAATTTAGTCATACCCTAAGCTTTCTATTATTTAAATTTTTTCCTAAATATATTGCCTTTAAAAAAATTCATGTGGGGAAACTTGGTTTGCTAATGAGAATAACCTGAGGATCTGGAGAAGTGGGATTTAAATTTATGGATAATCTTTGGGAAATCAAATTTCCAGGCAGGGAATTTTACCCAGTAAAATGAGTAAGTCGGCTAGATAAATGCCTCTCATACTCAATGTATGTAGCAATTACCACCAAGCTACTTGGGTTACTGAATATGGTTCTGAGGAGAACAGTCCTGAAATATGCATTTTTTTGATAGATGCTTCCAAGGAGAGTATTATGCTATTAATTCCCAGGCCATGATTTGAGAAACAGTGACCCAACTATTCCCTAAGTGTTCTTCAAATTCCTAAATGAGAAATGTCTATGCGTTCATTAGTCCCATAAAATCTGTTCCTGTCTCCAGTTATGTCATTTGCTATTTTATCAACTTCCCTTTGCATTCTATTTCCACTGCAGCAAAAGAATTGCAGCCCTGGAAACTTCTCTTAGTGTTGCCTATGAAAATACATTTTTTTTGATTACTGAAAGAAGGAAAGGGGGAGGTCGAGAGAGAGAGAGAGAGAGAGAGAGAGAGA
>NW_017731802.1:1093150-1116012 GCF_001890085.2 Hipposideros armiger | reverse complement strand
GAGAGAGAGAGAGAGAGAGAGAGAGAGAGAGAGAGAGAGAGAGAGAGGGAGTTCTATTATCTTTACGTTCTGGTACTGTGTGTTTTCCTGGCCCTGCAACTTCTGGCTTTGCACATTTATTTTTAAAACATGTAACTCTGAAGCATACTGGAAATTGAATCCCCAGATCAGGCGTGAGTAGAAATCAAGGATTAGCAAGCGGTGTGGCCACTAACTTGATATCTGCAAGCATAACATAAAATTTTATTTCTGAAGAGCAGCTTGAGTTCCCTCCAATAGTCCACACCTCGTCTGGAGCCATTCCCTAATCCTGAACATTGGAGAGACTGAAGGACAGGAGAGGTCTTGTATAAAAACGTCACAGAGAGCCTTAGGGAGAAAAAAAAGGCTATGCTGATGTATTTCCTCATCTGCATGAAGCAATGTGTATTTTGGTACAGTGTTAAAAATCCTCAAGCAATTTCTCTCATGTCACAAGTTGAAGGAGTTATCTATGAATGAGTCAGCCTGGAAGTTACCATGGTAACAATTCTCATCCCTTTGGAGTCAGTCCTCTTCTGATGTTGCCACTGAAATACCTTAGTTTCAGGAAGATCTGAAGTTCCCATTACATTTAAATATTCATTGTGTTATATATGTATTCCTTAATTTTGCAAGATTACCTGACTAGAAATCATTTTTAGAGATCTATAAATAGACAGACATACTACATCATGCTCCTTTCTTCCATAAAATGAAAGATAAGTCAATATAGATCCTTCCTGTGCTCACAGCACCCTTTCTCTCTCTCTTTCTCTCTCCCTCTCTGCACCTCCTTTCTTGGGTATAAGTGTGTACATGTATGTGTGTCATCAATATCCTTCATATTTGAAATATTTGAAGAGGACACTCTGGACAGCAATCATGCACCTTATGTCTACTGTTTGAAACTTACCCCAAGGCAATCACTTATTCATCTACCAATTACTTTTTGAGTAGTTACTATGTGCCAGGTATTCTGTTAGGCATTGGAACCCAGGGGAGTTACTTCTTCCCTCCTCTATGCTATTCCGATGCATTAGTATTAAATTTAGCATACAGAATTGCATTTATCTAGTCACATGTCTGTACCCCTTCCTAAGCTCTGCCTTCCAAGAAGGCAGTGTTTATTTTGTTTTTTTTTTTACCATATCATGCATAATGTCTAGAATATAATAGGTATTCATGAATAATCTTGGATATTTGCATTGATGAATAAATTAATCAAACAGTGCTAAACATGATTTCTCAATGACACCTATATGATTTTTGAAGAGCAGTATACAATATAGAAATCAATCTTATTTTATTTCTACCTATGAAATTGTGAATACCTGCCTCCCCCAAAGCTTATGTTAATTGATTTGGCATATAAATAAAGACTTTTGAAGTTCTACATGTCTGAAAGCTCTATATTATGCCTCTGAAGGTCATATTACTAAAGTCTTTAATCTCATTAATACTTATATTTAATTTTACTTTCAGTACAGTCTAAGATTCTCGGCATTGTCAAAATAAGGATGTAAGGTGAGCATCTCTGCCTTTCATAGAAACTATTTTTTGATACAACATCACAGATGACACGATGATGTATTTATGGTCCATTTAGTTTTTCTCACCCAGCAATACCGAAGAACAATGACCATTCTCCTTTGTTTGTAACTCTCTCCATACATCCAAAACTATATGTTGATTTCAAACTCTTAAGGACAGAAGCCTAGTTGTAATTTCTAAGGGCCTTAGGGCTTTTGCTGTACTTAGTAGTAAGAGCATATTATTTAATGAATTCAATTATAAGATTCCATAGTGATAGGATTCTTGAGGCAATTTTGACAAGAGAAATAACCAATAAAATACTGTAAAGCCGGCCAAGTGGCTCAGTCAGTTAAGATCTCACTCAAGAGTGCGAGCTCTAAGCAACAGGGTCACAGGTTTGATTCCCTACCCAAGCTGAGCTGCCGCTGAGCTGCCAACAGGTGGCAGCATGGCTCAGCTAAAAAAAAAGTAAAATAAAATACTGTAAAAGTTAAAACTGATATTCAGGAGAAAACTTTGAACCAGTTAAGAACCTTTGCTCAGGGGCTTACAAAGTGAGGAGGAATGGAAACATTTTTTGAACATTTACAATAGACCTGACACTTCTGTATTCACGTTCTATACATTATCACACAGAGTACTTTTAGCAATTCATGAAAGCAGGTATAGTGATACAAAGACAGGTTGAGAGAGATTTAAAAGGCTAGTTGTTAGTGTCTGAGCTGGTGTGCCCAGGTATGCCCTGAGTCCAGGTATGTCCAGCTCCAATGCTGTACACTTTCTACTACAGAGGGCTGAAATGGTGGCCCTTCAAAGAATATGTCCCTGTCTTAACTCCCAGAATCTATGAATGTAAATTTATTTGGAAAAAGGGACATTGCAGTGTAATTAAGTTAAGGATCTTGAGGTTATTCAGATAGTCCCTAAAGCCAATGACAAGTGTCCTTATAAGAGACATACATGGGAGATAGACAAGGAAGATGAGGAGAAGGTGATGTGAAGATGAAAACCAGACTTGGAGAGGTGTGGCCATAAGCCAAGGAGGGCCTGGAGCCTTCAGAGCTGGAGAGACAGGGAGGGTTTTTCCTAAAGCCTTCAGAGGGAACGCAGTCGGCTGACACCTTGGTTTCAAACTTCTGACCTCCAGAACTGAGAGAAACAATTTCTGTGGTGTTAAGCCACCTGGCTTGGGTTAATTTATTACAGCTGGTGTAGGAAATGAACACACCTCCTAAAGCCACACCTCCTAAAGCTGTTCTTTTGAATTTTGCCTATTGTTTGGATTTTCACTAACATAATCAGTCATTCATTCCGCCTACTCAGTAATATTTTAGTACTTAGAATTTTAGGCTCTGGAATTTTATGAAGAATATAGAATTTATCATACCCCTTCCTTCAGTGTGGTCAGGGAGAAAAGATAAATATACATGGAACAATTAATGAACAGTATATACTCGAAGATATTTATTGAATGCAAATTATGTAGCAAAGATAGTTCTAGGTGTTGAGGAAGCAAAAATTAACAAGATAGAAAACTCCATTCTCAGTGAGGTTCCAGGGAGGAGACCTAGCATATATTAAGCCTTTCAATGGATTTGAGCTGATATTATTATTATTATTATTATTATTATTATTATTATTATTACATTACTATTATTATTATCCACCCAACATGCATCTAAGCAGTATATTTAAAATTTTCTGACCAAAATACAATGATAGCTTTTTAAAAAAATATGCAAATACAAGGTCAATCTGACCCAGCAATGAAGTGATTGCTTATAGGGCCTGCTATCATGAGCACCTCCAAAATGTTTTCTCCTTACACATGCCATGCAGTACCCACACTATATGTAGAATTCTAGAAAACCACACTAAAAAATGAATGCATTACATTTGTTTGTCCCTCTGGTTGATGGCTTACTCTAAAATATTCACCTAGACATGTCTGTGTATATGTGTATGTGCGTGTTCCTCTTGTCCCGATAGGGCAATCGGGAGAAACCCTTGACATTTGAGAACAGGATACCCTAAAAGGGAAGAAAAATAATACAGGCAAAGAAAATAGGAGCTACCATGGAAAACACATTTCATATAATTCACAGTGTGTTGGGGTCAGCACTGCTGCAAGGGCATTGCTCACTCAATTGACAAGTTAAAATAAGAGAAAGAAAATGTAGAATCCTTGTTTTTTGGTGGTATCTGCCTAGCTTCCTGTTTTGACCCGCCAACCACCAGGTGGGGAAGCATTTTTGCTTGCTGATCTTATCTCATAACATCATAAAAGAGTCATACTCGGGTATTGCTGCTAAAAGTATCGACACACATGCTTTTAAAATACGTAGTTCACAGCATATTTCTAGTTTATAAGGAAAATTCATCTGCAATTCTGGCTCTCAGCAGGAAGGTCAAAGGAATCATGCTTTTCATGAAGACTAGAAGTACAAAGCAGAGATCATTTTAATAGAAGGAAACTGATTTTTTTTTTAAAAAAAGAATCAAATTGATCCTATAATATACAAACAAATGCTAATAAAGGTGACTGAAAATCATTTAATCAAATGGTAGTTGCTTACCTTTCCCATCCCAGGCACCATCTGGTTGGCAGTTTACTTAGGTATCATCGTTGACTTTGTTCGCTCGTCCTTCACCCATGCCCTCCTATCTAATCAATGACCAATTTCCTTCATTTATAATTTCTAAATACACTTCACATTTATTCCCTTCTCTCCTACTTATTGCCATGATCTTTGTCCAGTCCTCAAGCTCCTCTTCTGAATAACTACAATTCTAACTGGTTTCCTTGTCTTCAATTTATTCACCCTGCTAAATCCATTTTTCACATTGTTATCAGAGTAATCATGTTTTTAATGAAAATCTGATCACATGCCTACTTTCCTCAAATCGCTCCCATTGTTCTTAGCATTAAATTCAAACTTCCTGATAAGGTATTTCAGGCCATTTATGATCTATTTTTTTTATTTAGCTGAGCCATCCTGCCACCTGTTGGCAGCTCAGTGGCAGCTCAGCTAGGGCCATGAATCGAACCAGAGACCCTGTTGCTCAGAGCTCAAACTCTTGAGTGAGCTCTGAACCAACTGAGCCACTCAGCTGGCCCTATGATCTATTTATATATGCCCAGTTTCATCTCATCTCTCATTCCTCCCTCTATCTTGAACTCTACTCTTTAGCCATAATATCTTATTTGTCATTTATTGAATGGACCTTGTTTTTCTTATGCATTCTCAATCCAGTTATCATACACTAACATTCAGAATATTCCCTTCAGCATTTCTACTTGTTTTTGTCTTTGCCGCAAACCTGACTACATTCTATGCCTGTGTTTCTTCATCTCCCATTACTTAGTCCTAAATTTATGACATCAACTTAAATGTCTTTTCATCTGGGGATAATTCCTTCACCTCGCAAGACTGGAGATGCTCTTATAAGCACCCTGTGCTTACCTTTATTTTACACTTATCACATTCATTGAAATTACCTCTTTCCTTAATGTTTTCCCTATATTGTATAGGATTCCCTAGAGATGGAATTACATTTTATTTATCCATTCTTTCTAGCATGCAACTGATACTTAGCACATAGTTATTGTTCTCAAAAAATTGATTGATATATGAGCCAGAAAAACAAAACAGTCATTTCAAGGGGGTTATGGATATAGAGTCTGCCTCTGTGTTATCTGAGTTATTGGCTCAGGGCCACCTTTAAAAGTTTAGTAACTTATTAACACACAGTCTTGGGATGATGTTCAGTGTGATAGATGCTTACATTTACTTGAATTCCCCTTGAAGTTAATGCGGGGAGGTATGCATCTCTAGAGAAGAAATCTAGTGTTCAAGATAATAAGTTCTTTATTCATAGCTTAAAATACATTAATGAAGATAGTGTTTCTGAGAAATGATTACAAGCTTCAGAAAAATTTAAAAAGTTTGTACAACTTCATAAAATAATAATATAGGCATATGAATGAATCATGATAAAAAGAGTAAGCAAAACAGGGCAAAAAATGAATTTCATGATATATAAAATACAATATGCAGATTTTCTGGTCAAGATGGTGGAATGGGTAAACACAGTGTTTACCTCCTCTCATGGCCACTTCAAAATTACAGTGAAACTCCAGAAAAACCATCATTGAGAATCACCTGAAGACTAGTTAAACCGAAGCCCTATAATCAAAGACATATGAAAGAGGCTACTGGAGACTGATAGTAAGGGTGGAGACATGGAACAGACTGGTCCCATACCCGCATGTGAACATTAAAATTTGGGAGGGATACCTTGGCTGCAGAGGTTCCCCCCCCCCACCCCGGAGAAGTGAAGCACCCCAGATCCACACAAGGCTCCCAAGTCCAAGGTTCCAGTGCCATGGAGAGAAGTCCCCATAACTTCTGGCTATGAAAACACATGAGTTTGTGGCTGAATGACACAGAGGGCGGCTGGAGTCCCAGCCACTCCTCTTAAAGGGATGGCACACAGACTTACTCATTGACGGACTCAGTCTTCTGAGCTCCAGCACTGGGGCAACAGCTAGAAATGACCCAGGGAAATATGTGGAAGCACTGAGTTTCAGGCTTCAGGGCGAAGGCTGGAGGGGCAGCTTTCTCCCGGAAGGAGGAGTTGGTGGAAGCCATTGTTTCTTTGTTGAGCCCACTCCCCAACCAGTGTAGAAATGCAGGGGAATTCCATATGTGATTCTCCATCAACTTGGCTAAGACCATTCATTTGATTTGCCCTGGGTGATTCCCAGAGACCCCACCACACCCAACTTTCAGGCACAACCAAGCCACTTACAATGGTTTTTTGATACAAATAGCCTGTTTTGGCTCATGCTGTGGACTTTTCTAAATTCTCTCAAAGGTTCACAAAACCCAAACAAACAGCATCTGGCTTCAGTGTGTTCTTATCACTGGCTGAGCAACCCTAAGCCCAGCACTAGTCATAGTTGGTCTTGGCTCCTCCGTGGGTCTCTTGGGTCTCTTAAGGCACCTCCAAGCCCAACACAGGTGGCAGCCATTGGTGGATTGCTTTGTGGCTCATGCCAGGTGGCCCTGGGCAGGGCACAGGCTGTAGCTAAATTTGACCTACAGTAAGTTCCCTGCCAGGAGGCCCAAGGTTGGTATGCCCAATGATCAGCTTTGAACCAAGCCAAAGCATCATCCAGCCACCTCCAACAATGACAAACCCAAAGGGCAGACTGGGACAAAGTGAATGTAGTTCTGTAGGGTGAGCCCCTGCACAGAAACTCCTTCATTCTAGTCACAGCCAGTCCTCACAGACAATTAGAATTCCTCCCATTGATGTGCAAACAACAACCAAGGCTCAACTACAACAGGAGGGCACACCCGACCTACACAAGGGACACACCTAGAGTTCCTGGCCCTGGTGACCAGGAAGACTGTGCCTCTGGGCCCCACAGGACACCTACTACATAAGGCCAACCTACTAAGACAAGAAGACATAGCAGCCCTACTTAACACATAGAAACAAACACAGGGAGGCAGCTAAAAATGGGGAGACAAAGAAACATGTCCCAAATAGAAGAACAGAATAAAGCTCTAGAAAAAATCTAAACAAAATGGAGACAAGCAATCTATCAGATGAAGAGTTCAAAACAATGCTTATAAAGATCCTCAGTGATCTCAGGGAGAACTACAACAAAGAGCTAAGAAACATAAAAATAGAGATAGAAAACATTAAAAAGAACCAGTCAGAAAGAAAGACTACAATAACTGAAATGAAAAATACATTAGTGGGAATCAACAGATTAGATAAAGCAGAGGATGGAATCCACTATTTAGAAGATAAGGTAGCAGAAAACACCCAGTTAGAACAGCAAAAAGAAAAAAGAATCCAAAAAAATGAGGAGAGTTTAAGGGGCTTCTGGGACAACATCAACTGTACCAACATTTGTATCACACAGGTACCAGAAGGAGAAGAGAGAGAGCAAGGAATTAAAAACTTATTTGAAAACATAATGATAGAAAACTTCCCTAACCTGGTGAAGGAAATAGACATAAAAGCTCAAGAAGCACAGAGAGTACAAAACAAGATGAACCCAAAGAGGCTCACACCAAGATACATCATTAAAAAAATTAAAAAATAACAAATAATTAAATGACAATAACTACATATCAATCAACAGTTACTTTAAATGTAAATGATCCAATCAAAAAAATAGCGTGGCTGAATAGATAAGAAAACAAGACCCTTACATATACTGCTTATAACAGACTCACTTCAGATTGAAAGACACACACAGATTAAAAGTAAAGGGATGGGATTAAGATATTTTATGAAAAAGTCAATGAAAAAAAGAAAAAGCTGGGGCAGCAATATTTATATGAGACAAAATACACTTTAAAACAAAGGCTATAATAGGGACAAAGAAGGACCCACTAATTACTTTTCTGGGTATTGGTCTGAGGAAATAAAAAATGAAACTTCTAGGGGATGTCTGCATCCATATGTTCATTGCAGCATTATTTACAATGGCTAAAATATGAAGGCAGCCTGGGTGTCTGTCGATGGATGAATGGATAAAGAGGAGGCAGTACATATATATAATAGAATATTGCTCGGCCATGGAAGGGAATGGGTTCTTGCCATCTGTGGCGGCATGGATGGACCTGGAGGTTATTGTGCTGAGTGGAGTATGTCAGACATAGAAAGACAGATGCAATGGGATTTCACTTATACTTGTATGTGGAATCTAAAGTACAAAATGAACAAACTAACAAAGAGAAACAATCACAGATACAGAGAACATTTTGATGGTTGCCAGATGGAAGGGGGTTGGGGATGGGTGAAAAGAGGAAGGGATTAAGAAGTGCAAATTGGTTATTAAACAATAACCATGGGGATGTAAAGCATAGCATAAGGAAGGCAGTCAATGATATTGTAATAAATATGAATGGTGTCAGATGAGTACTAGATTTATTGGGGTGATAGATGAGAGGGGGTTTGAGGGAAGGTTGAAAAAGGAGAAGGGATTAAGAAGTACAAATTGGTAGTTACAAAATAGTCATGAGGATGTAAAATAAAGCATAGGGCATAGAGTCAGTAACATGGTAATAGCTATGTATAGTACTAGGTGGGTACTAGACTAGTCAGGGGGATCACTTTTTAAATTATATAAATGTCTAACCACCATTCAGTACACCTGAAATTAATATAAAATAATATGGAATTTCAACTGTAATTGAAAAAATGAAAACGGGGGGGGGAGGTGAAGGGGAATGAGGTTCAAATTTCCAGGTATAAAACAAATAAGTCATGGGGATGTAATGTACAGTATAGGGAATATAGTCGATAATAGTGTGATAGCGTGGTACAATGTCAGATGATTGCAGGACTTACCATGGTGATCACCTCTTTAGGTATATAAATGTTGAACAAGTATGGTGTACACCTGAAACTAATGTAATATTGTATGTTAGCTATATTTTAATAGAAATCTTAGAAAAACAGAAAAGAAACACACAAAAAACTTCTATAAAATAATTTTTAAAAAACCAATCCATGCTAATAACTATGTATAGTGCCAGGTGGGTACTAGACTACTCAGGGGGATCATTTCTTAAATCATGTAATTGCCTAACCATTATGTTGTACATCTGAAACTAATAATATCAAATATCAACTGTAGTTGAAAAAGTAAAAATAAAATAGTCTTTATTGGCAAAAAAAAAAAAGCCAACCCAACTTAAACAATGGCCAAAAAGTTTGAATAAGAGTATAACCCTTTCCTTATATACAGAAATATCGCACAGTATAGAGGAAGCACAGCTGTTATCTAAATAGGCTTTCTTCTTTGTGTTGGGTGCCCTTACCTTTATGTTAATTACTATAATGGAATGAAGACCAGAAAAACAGAAATTGTCCTAAAGTAAGTGAATAAGAAATAAAATTGTGATTTAAATGTGCTTTATATTCTTATTTGTTACCCCCAAATATTTGATTAACCAGGATAGCCTCTACTCAATTAGTCAGGAAAGTAAAAAATTTAGTGGGTTTAAATTGTTGAAAACCAAAACAACCTTGTTAGAGAAAAATTCATCCAAAGACATTTGCATTTTTACTTTGTTGCCAAAAAATAACAGCGTATTTAACTGCAAGAAGAAAGTGAAAGATGGAATACATAAAACAAAACAAAAACAACCTTAGTTTAGCTAATAGGTATCATTGGTCATGGTGAAAGCAAGAATTATTCTCAAAGAAGGAAAAACAAAGTGTATAAAAACATCCATATGTAGATGAAGTAGCATAGTTTTGTAGCTATTAAAGCTTTCAATCTTTGAAAAAAAAAGTACAATATGCATAAAGACAGCTGGAGTACCTAGTAGTCATTTTTATAAGATATGATCCAGCACTCCTAGTCACAGTTGACTGGACTAGGAGAAAACAATCTGACCTGAACTGGGGTAACAAGCTACTTTCACTTGAAAATTCTAGGTTTGAATAAAGAAATTATAGTTCTAACTGAGAACGTGTGCATGATCCTCACCTACTTGTCATGCAGACTAAGAAGCAGAAATATATCTATAGAGAGGAGAACGAAGCGGGCAGCAAGCAGGAGTGGCTATGAGCAATGGAGGACTCCTGAGAGATCTTCAATACCAGCTCTGTTCCTCTCCTAAGGCTCACTGCAGCCCAGCCTTGGTTAGCATCTGACATCCATAGATAGGGCTGGAATTCAGCTGAATACACCTACAGCAATATCAGTTTGTTTACCACTGTAGTTCATTCAAATGGATTGGCACCCAGGCTATATCCATTTTAAATTGTTTTCCAGCCTCCAGTCTTGTTCATCTTGGAGCCATTGGTAGTAAAATCTGATTTTTAAATATCTTCCTTACAAACACTCTGAGGGACTGAAGATGAAACATTTGATACACAATCATTGAAGGAACAGTTAGGCTTTTAGCAAAGAAGGCTGCGATTTGAGAGTTGTTAAATAATTTGGTTATCACATGTGCCTCTATATCCATATATCCATATCCATATCCTTTCTTAATAAGCTAGCTTAAGTGGGTTGTTTTGTTTAGAACCAAAGATCTCTTAATTATATAGAACAGATAAAAGAACGAATGGGGTAAGGTATACAGGATGCGATGTACGGGAAGTGTTGGGGGTTATTTCTCTTGGTGGGAGTTAAAAAAAAGTAATGGGAAACACGAATATCAGAGCTAAATAGCTCATAGTTTGTCCGATCTGATTACCCACTTTATTTTGTATGTCACACCTGATAAATATCTGACCTCATACCTGACAAATGTGATCATTGTTAAGACAATTCTGTCCTTTTTCTCAAGGTAGAAATAAAGAGTTGAAGAGCCCTTTTGGGGTTTTCCAAATTTCCCTGGCATCTAAGCTGATTGGAAGGTATCCCCATCCATTTCTCTAGCTTTACAAATTTTACATTTGTACCAAGCAAAGCCACCAGATATTTGCATATTTGGATCCGAAAGTTTTGGCTTCAGTAGCACTAGTCTTTCTCAATTAACAGTTTCTATGCCTTCAGACTTGATAAGAGAGATAAGGTAAGAAAAAGTCAGACAAAAATTTTTATACTATAAAATTATATTATGAAATATATGTTATATCCCACTGTGTTCACAGAATTTGTGCTTCTCCTTAAGGCTTATTTTGCTGGATTTTTAAAAAAATTAATTTATTGGCTTGACAACAGTTAATAAAATTACACAGGTTTCAAGTGTACATTTCTATAGGGGTAGAGGAGATGGTAGAAGATGGTAAAGAGGATCAAATACATGGTGATGGAAGAAGAACTAACTCTGGGTGTGAGCACACAATGTGATATACAGATGATGTATTAAAGAAAAAAATTTTAATTCATCCTGGGAACCTAGTAAAAGTGTGTTTTTTCTTATTTGACTTAGCTGCCAGGAAAAGTGAATTACGGTCTTCTTCTACAACTCTATAGAGTTAGGTAACCTGTGTTTCCATGTGACATTCTTATCAGTGTTGTCCTACTTTTATTTTCCCATAACCCAGACTTATTACTTACTTAACCTTTTTAATTGCAGTAGCTCCCCCTTATCGGGGGGAGATATGTTCCAAGACCCCCAGTAAATGCCTGAGACTGTGGATAATACTGAACCAAAGCCTGTAGATACCATGTTTTTTCCTATACATTCATACCTATGATAATGTTTAATATAAGTTAGGCACAGTAAGATTAACAACAATAACTAATAATAAAATGGAACAATTAAAGCAATATACTGTAATAAAAGTTATGTGACTGTAGTCTCTCTCTCTCTCTCTCTCTCTCTCTCTCTTTTTCTCTCTCTCTCTCTCTTACTGCCCCCCCCCACAGTGATCTTTGTATTTTTTAGTCCAAACCTATTCCTGATTCTGTGTAAGCATCCCTTACTTGCATTAATTGGCTTGGTGTCACTGCTTTCAGGGAGATCACTTGCTGAAGTCTTTGTATAGGTTCGATGATTCTTGATGCAATATGTTGCCATCAATTGGAACTTGTTTTCTGTTCATGTCCTCCATCCACAAATTTAATGCCTTTCCCATCTTAGCTAAGTGCTTATTACATACTGTGGCAACAGCTTTAGCAGTTTCAGGTGTGATAGCAAAACTAGAATGAATTTGTTTTTACTTCTTCACAATTTCATGGGTAGAGGAGTCTTTCTTACCATAGATCTTAGCAATCTCAGTATACAATATTTTTTTGTTTCCTTATTAAATCCAGAGCTTTAACTTTTTCACTTAAAGGAAGCACTTTACAGCTTCTCTTTGGCAATCCATAATTGCCAGCATCACTCCTCTCGCACTTTGGGTCCACTATCAAGTAAAATAAAGGTTACTTAAACACAAGCACGTGATATTGCCACACTGGATCTGATAATTGATGGCTAATAAACGACTAATGGGCACATAGCTGTACACAGCCTGGAGATGCTGGAGAAAAGGATAATTCACATCTTGGGCGAGATGGGGTGGGACAGTGAGAGATACTATTACACTACTCAGAAAGGTGTGCAATTTAAAGCTTATGAACTGTTTATTTCTGGAATTTTTCATGTAATATTTATGGACCATGGTTGACTGTGGGTAACAAGACCACAGAAAGCGAAACTATGGATAAAGGGGACGACTACTATGTATGTATTCTTGTCGATTTTTTTTTCATATATTTTGTGGAGTGCACTAGAGCCACCTTATTCAAAGTGTAAAACATGAACCTGAAACATCAGCATTTTATTTTTAATTTTTTTGAGAAACTGCCTTATGATCCAGCAATTTCACTTCTGGGTATTTATCCAAAAAAATCCAAAATACTAATTTGAAAAAATATATGCACCTCTATGTTCACTGCAGCACTATTTATAATAGCCAAGACTTGGAAGCAATTCAAGTGCCTGTTAATAGATAACTGCATAAAGAAATTGTGGTACGTTTATACAATGGAACATTACTCTGCCATAAAAAAGAATGAAATCTTACTATTTATGACAACTTGAATGGACTTAGAGTGTATTAAGCTAAGTGAAATAAGTCAGACCGAGAAAGACAAATACCATGTGATCTCACTTATATGTGGAATCTAAAGAACAAAATAAACAAACAAACAAAACAGAAACAGACTCATAGATACAAGGAACAAACTGATGGTTGCCAGAGAGGAGGGGGAGTTGGGAAGCTGGGTGAAAAGGTGAAGGGATTAAGAAATACAAATTAGGAGTTACAAAATAGTCACAGGGATGTAAATAAAGTACAGCATAGAGAATATAGTCAACAATGTTGCAGCAATTATGTATAGTGCCAGGTGGGTACTAGACTAATTGGAAGGGATCACTGCATAAATTATATAAATGTCTAATCTCCATGCTATACACCTGAAACTAATATAAAATAATATTGAATGTCAACAGTAACTGAAAAGAAAACAATTATTGTTGTTTTACTCAACTTCATACATTGGTGACATTGATGTTACTTGTTTTGCTTTCTTTTTTTCAAACCCAGCTAGTCTTGGGTGGTTTCATTGTGCATATTTCATATGATATAACCACACTCTCTAATTATTAGTAAATAGAGGGTGCAATCACTCAGTATTTGTACTGATAGGATAAACAGCATTAGTCCTTTGCAAAATACAGATGAAAACTAATACAACCTTTATGTGCAGCTTTGTAATGATTCAGTGGAGAATGATTAGAAACAACTGATAATTAACCTTTTGCTAGAAATATCCTAAATTACTAAATGTAAATGTAGAAGACACACCCTTTTTAAAAAATTACAAATAACAATATATATATGAAATCAACATCGGTGGTTTTAAATCTTCCTATAGTTATTTCAAAGTGATGAGATACCAAATGAAAGCTCTTGCGTACTGAAACAAAAGTGAAAGGTTATTGTTCCTGAAAATGTTTTTTACCTTCTTACCATGTCAAATACCATATTTCTATGCTAAAACTATAGATAAAAATTTGATGAGACACACACGATATTTACAGTTTCAGAGAGTTCTTCAGCAATTTCAGACAGTAAAATTCTAATTTATAATGGGGAAATCTGAAGGCATCTACCTTAACCAAATGATCAAAGACAATGTCAACAGTAGTGCAACAAAACAACACCCATGTGCCTTCTAATGGGATGCGATGAGAACAAAGCCTCATTTCAATGATATACCTGTCAAAAAATGTATACACTGAATCTAAACAGGAGGAAACACTGAGCAAATTCAAACTGAGAGATAGTCTATAAAATAGCTTGCCTTCCTCCTAAAAATGTCAAGATCATGCAAGACCAAGGAAGACTGATGAACTGTTCCATGTTAAAGAGACACAATCACTAACAGCAATCTGTGATCCTAGATTAGACACTGGACTGGAAAAAAAATCTATAGCGAGCTATAAAAGTCATTATTAGAACAATTAAGGAAATATGAATGTGAACTTTGGAATAGATAATAGCAAGGTGTCAATGTCAAATTTCCTGACTTTGGTAATTGTATTGTAATTGTGTAAGGGTATGACCTTGTTCTTAAGAAATATTTAGAAGTAAAAGAGCACAATGTCTGCAATTTAGTCTCATATGGTTCAGAATAAAATTTGTGTGTTTGTGCCTGTGTATGTAAGGAAGAACTATTTAATTGAGGCAATAGAAAAAAATGTAAACAAAGTGGGAATTCTTGGTATAATTCTTGTAACTTTTCTGTAAATCTGAACTTATAGCAAGATAAAAATGCTACACAAATGTATTTCCTTTTATCATAACTTTCTTTAATTTTTAAAAGAATGCTTGTTCATGCTAGTATTCTGGAACTTGGTGAAAAGGTTTTGGCATGTTTTTAAAATTTTACTTTAATTAAAATTTATCAAAATAATTTTTGTGCATTTTAAAATAATAAACTAGTAAGGAAGGACTCTCCCTATTCTGCTTCCTCTCAAAACATTTAACTCGAACCTCCAAGGCTGATGATCCTATTAATTTCTTATTCTCTCTTTACTCTCAACTGCACTGTGGGGAATTCCTTGATTTTATATTTTCCTTATTATTTTTACTTTCTTTTAAAATTTCAGCTGGCCTAGTCTTTTTTTTTTTTTTAAAGATTTTTTATTGGGGAATTGGGGGGGATGGGAACAGTGCTGGGGAATTGGGGGAAGGGGAACAGACAAGTTGCTGTCGTTTTGTTCTTCAATCTAGTTGTGGAGGATGTTGCTTCACTGGCCCAAGTTGGCACCATCATTGTGCTCTTCCCGGGCGAGGCAGATCAGTCGCCGGCTTCTGGACGGCCGCTCACTGCGGCTGCTGGCCGCTCACGCTGGCTGCTGGCTATATACAGTAGCCCATGGTAACCCACTGCCACAGGGGCTGCAGCCTAAGCCGTTGCCAGCGACTCAGGGCAGCCCAGCTCCAGGTTGAGCTGTTGTTCAGCATCTTAGCTGTAGAGGGCAGTGTCACTGGCCCTCATATGTGGGATCCGAACCGGGGCCCTCTGGCGTCCCAAGCCAGTTCTTAACCATCACGCCACTCGTCCGGCCCTCAGCTGGTCTATTGTTAATTACCAAGGACTCTATTGTTTTGTGTCTTCTTCATAGCATCTTGTTCTAGTCTTGGGGATGTGTATCTTCTCAAACCTCTCTAAGGATATGAATTAGATTTTGTTTAAAATTTTCTTATCGTTTTCTTTGTTTCTTCTAAAGTAAGAATGTTTCTGTTGGTTCTGCTTGATCTTTGTCATCCTGCATGCTTTCTTTAATTATATAGCAAATCTTGCTTGATCACTGTATTTAAGAATGAAGCAAATAAGCTGATCGGGAGTTTGTGGACTTGGGTGGGTTTGGTTGGAAGCCAGCCGGCCATTATATTGGGAAATGCTCCTAAGTCCAAAGCACCAACATCTACACTAGTGGATATAGTTTGCTTTTGGCCCTTTACTCATTCTTCAGAGAACTCCAAGCTCTTATGAAGTTTACTTTGTTTTGCAAGAGGGTCTTTGAAGAAATTAAAACATAAAGATATAATATGCTAGGTATTAGAAAGAATATTACAAGCAGGGTTGAATAGACATAGAGTGATGGGTTTGCGTGAAAAGAAAGAGACAGTTGTTTAGATAAAGTGACTCAGAAATATCTGTTTGATTAAGTGATATTTGAGCAGAGACTTGAAAGAAAGGTAGAAAGATCAAGCGGATGCTAAAAGGAAGCATGCTGTAAGCAGAGGAATCAGATAGGTAAGTCAAGATGGGATTGTTCCTGAAGGAATTACAGATACTTCTCATCCTTGACCTGGAGTCTCTCCGGGGTTCTGCAGGTATGCTGACTTCCTACTCAGTGGCAGTGTCCTCAGAACAAATTCTAAATGGTGGCTATTTCCATCTAGCTTCACCAGGCTACCCTTATTCATCTATTTTCCTACATTCCAGAAATTTGTTGAGTTTTCTAGCTCATTAATGGGTCCATTCTTTGTTCACTGCCATAAAATTTTAGCTTATAAAAACTTGTTTTTAATGGACTTTTCAGGAGTACAGAACATAAATGAGTAGGCTTAGGTTGTTATTTTGAACTAAGTTAAAAAAACACTCTCTTTGCAAAATGGTCTCTCATGCATTTTTAAAATCAATTTTAATATAAACCAAAAAGAGGTGACTTTTTCACAGTTTCTAAACCAGCCTAAGGGCATTGGTGAATTTTAATACTAATGCTAAGAGGAGGATTCGTGTCATTATGTTATCTCTCACATCAAGAGGGAATAGCAAGAGGCAAAGTTAGCATGTAACATATAAACAATAATTCATAGTGCCAAAAAGAAAACAAAATTGTAAAAAAAGAAGAAGAAATGAAACCTGAATGGTACTTTCCCAATGAAATCAGCCCAATGTAATGTTTTATGAATTGATTTTCATTCTCCTTCAATATTGCTGTAGCTACATTTCCAATAAGTATATGATTTAATATATCAAAGCAAATAAAATAACCTAAGTTCTAAATATAGGAAAACTCATTAAAACTTATCTTTCTGAAGTAGTAATCAGGAGGCTGTTTTCAAGTTAAATTGTAATTTTTTTTAGAAAGAAAAAGCATTATATCTAAATATGGTATTCTGAAATCATGCTCTATAAAAATTTTGTTGTGCTCTGCCAGAGAAATCAGTAATAGTTCATAGGTATTGTTCTTAAAATCCCTCTGATAGCCAACCTTATCTAAGGGTTCAATGGTTTGCACAAATTCATGGAGGGTTGGTAACATAATAGAAATATAAACTGGGCCATCAAACTCCAGGTAGGGGTTCTTTCATTGTATTATAACATTGCATGGCTTATTTGAAAATAATAAATATTTCCTATACCTAAACTCTGGTAAATTTGCCTACCGCCTCCCTAGCATTGCAAAGACAGGCAATGATGAAATCTAAAGTAATAGCTACATTTAGTAAAAGTGACTTGCACTCAGAAATAATAGAACTCTCCAGAAGGAACACTGGACTCAAGCAATCAGAACACGACCTCTTTGGTGTTCTGCCAGGGCCAAGGACAACAGAATCTTAGTGTGAATGTGAACACACAGAGGCTATAAATCATGGCAGTGTGTTAGAAGAGGAGATGGTTTTGCAAAAGCATAGACACATTTCAGCTTTGGCTTTACGCTACCTGTTAGCCTGACCACTGGTCAATCTTCAATAAACCTGCTCTCTGTAATTGCACCTAGGGTACCTTAAAAACTTGCCTTGAAACTAGCTGTTTCGAATGTAACATTAATTCTTTGAGTCAAGAAATAGTTATTGAGTCTCTACCATGTGCCAAGAACAGTGCTGTAAGCTGGGATACAGTTGTGAGTGAAACAAGAGTTCCTGTTCTTTTGGTTCTTTTGAGCATATGAGGTCCTTGTCTTCATTATGCTAATGGCCTACTGTAGGAAGACAGGCATTAATCTAATAACTATACCATTAAATATATAAATAAAATGTCAATTAGCATCATAAAAGGAAGATGGTATGCCTCTATAAAGGCGTCCAATATGAGGATATGACCATTCCTGGTTTGCAGGGAGGGGTGGGTGAGCGGTTAGGAAGGCTTCACAAAGAAGGCATATTTGAGAATACCCAGAATAAATAAAGTAAAAGTAAGGTAGAATTGGACTTCAGGTGAAGAGGACAACTCGTGTGAAGGCCATGTCGCAGTAGGGAGCATTGTATTTTCCAGAAGCTGAAAGAAAAGCCATGGTACGTGGAGCCAGGCATCACAGGGGCGTGTGCAGTGACTTAAGCAGGCAGAGATGAGCAGGGGCCAGCCCACCCAGCGCTGGCTGGGCTCTGTGGGTTTTACCCTGAGAGCAGTGGGAAGACACTGAAGGGTTTAATCAAATAACATGATCAAATTTGCATTTTGGAAAGAAAACTCTTGGCTTGGTGTTGGGGAGGCTGTGGAGAAGCAAGTGCTATGGAGAACAGTTAGGAGATTACTGCAGAAAACAATCTTTCAGGCAAGAGATGTGAAGACATGAGGTTTTCTGGGAAACTTTTAGCAGACTTTTCAATATAGTTTTCAAAACTTGGGCGCTTAAAAGTGAGACAATGACTTATACACTCGAAAAGTAAAGTCAGACCATCTCTATCTATCTATCCATTTATGTATGCATACATTTATGTTCCTGCTTTTTAATTTTTTGGTCTTCTATGCTGAGCTCCTTTCCTTTCCTTGGAAGGTCGGTTTTCTCCCTTTGATTGGGGTTTGGAACGTTTGATGCATCCTCTTCTGGGGGATGTTCTTCCTTGCCCTTTCTTCTCCTCAGCCTGGCTAAACCCTAATCATTCTTTGGCCTTACTTAAGTATCTGTTTCTCCAGGAAGTCTTAAGTTGACTCCTGAGGTCCAGGATAGCTATGTTCATGGTATTCCCATTGCACCAGAGAGCCCATGGCCCTTAACTAATTATTCACTGTTGCTCATCTAATTCTAGTTTCTCTCATGCAACTATAAGTGCTTTCAAGGCAGGAGCTGTATCTATCATATCACCGCTTCATATTAGGTACCATCATGGGAACTGAAAAATTATTTTCCAGTTAAATGACTATATTAAAATATAACTTATTAAAGAAGACTAAATCTACCTTTATCTTTGAAATACCTGTTTGTTTGTTTGCTTGTTTGTTTGTTTGTTTGTTTTTAGGTTGACAATGCCTGTTGGTGTTAGGTTTATGTTATTTGGTGGTTGTGGGGAGAGTATCTAATTTATTTCAGATTTGTGTCTACTTTGCAAGTGATTGTGTCCATCATCCCTCTTTTATGATGAATGCTTTAGAGAGCAGACTCTGTTATGGGCCTGCCATTAATTGAAGAGGATATTTCATTTCTGTATCTTTGGGTGTGGGAGGGGAGTGGAGGGGTAGGAAGGAATGACATATTTGGAAATAAATGTTATTGGAAGTTCACTGTCTATGGAGTGATTCTGACATTGTGCAATTCTGAGTTGCCTTTTGGTAAAGATATTCCCATGGCAAATCCAATCACTACTAATAGCTCTGCTTAAGGCTATGCTGAAGGTTATGGGACATATTAGCTCATCGGGAGATATCCCATCTTTAATTGTCACACACTTGGGCTGTTGCTATGCTGCGGTTACTTTCCAGCAATTGATGATTGTGCTGGGAGTTGCAATTTAGCTATACAGCTCCCAGAGTCACCCTCTATTGGAGTGAGACAGATTACATTCTTATGAGCTTCCTCTTAAAAATATGAGAAGCCAGTCTTTTTTTTTTAATGCTATAAAAGCCATCACAACAATAGTGAATAAATATTTATGAAACATGAGAGAAATAGACTACAATATTTTAGTTACCTATTAAAGCATATTCTTTGCCCCAGAAAATCCATGACTAGCATCAGGAAATAGTTAATACAATGGCTGAACTAAGAAAGGTTACTCCAATCTCTTTTCCCAAATGCCAGGAAAAATTCACAGCAGCATTTTTGTGGTGCATTAGTACAATCTTGGTTAAGTATGTATATTTATATTGCTCATAGTATTTTGTTTTTCATTAATTCCTTTAGCTTTTACCACAAGAAATAAGTGACCAGTAGGTCACTATTGTTCACTAATACACAGTTTTGTACTTAAGCAATTTATCTGATCAAGTCTGTATAATCACGCCCATACTGGTGGGATACAAACTGAAAGCAATAGAAGGCCAGAGCCTGGCAAGATCAAGCAGGAAATAAAAGTCGAGTCCCACATAATGATAGAAAGAACTAACTCATGGCACTGCTTTCCTTCCCCAGGAAATAAAGGTTTTTGACCCTCTGCCAGTGCCAGTTGTATCTAAACATTCCTAAAGGGGAAAAACTCTGAAACATAACAACTCTCTTCAATATGATAAAATAAAAAACCTATACAGGAAACCAGCTACATGATACACTTTCTTTAGGTTAGATCTGTCTTTTCTAGAATTTAATATAAGTGGAATTATACAATATGCAGTCTTTTGTGTCTAGTTTCTCCTTCAGCATAATGCTTTTGAGGTGAATTAACAGCTCCTCTTTTATTAATGATATTGATAATATGTCTTATCTTTTCATTTTAATTAATCTAGGTCTGGGGCCGGTAAACTTTTGAGACAGAAGAGCCAATCCTGTCCCTCGCAACAATTTAAAAATTATTCGAGAGCCATAAAACATATGAAATCACCATTATGTGAACAATATACTTTAAAAATTTTATAAATGAAACTATGATAGTTTTATTTCCATTTTCAATTTTACTTCAGAGCCATATGTACGTACCCGCATGTGGAAGTTTTTCTACTACATTGATTTTTTTCTGTTATCTTTTTTTATTTCCTGTCTTATATTTAATTTGATTTAATTTTCTTCCTTTTTCTAGATTCTTAATATGGAAGGCTAGATCATTGAGACAAGATCTTTCGTCTTTTTTAACACAAGCATTTAAAACTTTAAATTTCCTCTCAGCCTACTTTAGCTACATTCCATAATTTTGATTTGTGAAATCTTCATTTTCATTTAGTCCAAAGTATAACTTGTTTGCCTTCCTTATTATTAGTGTTTAAAAGCTTGCAGTTTTTTATATTACTCTACATTAACACATCTGCATCTTTATATCTAAAATAGATTGCTTATAGACATTATCCTGACACTCTCTGCCTTTTTATTGGGATGTTTACATATGGTTGATATTTAATATAATTAATGATATGGTTAGGTTTAAATCTATCTTATTGTTATTTATTTTCTATTTGTCATTCTTGTCTTTGTTTTTTTCTTTTCCTGCCTTCTTTTAGATTAGCTAAATATTTAGTATTCTATTTTATGTCCACTATCAAGTTACTAACTACTCATCTTCATTTAAATTTTTCAGTAGTTGCTTTAGAGTTTAAAATATGCATCTTTAATTGATCACAGTGGGAGGCAATATTTTTAATTTCATTTTACAGATGAAATAACTGGAGGCATAGAGAGCTTTATATATTTGCCCAAGGTTATACAGCTTGTAAGAGGCAAAGAAGAATATTGAAACGGAAAATGGAGTTTAGTCTAGTTGAGGTAGTTCATGTGAAGAATAGTAAATGAGCAATGGGATAGTAAGAAAACACTTGATAAAGAGGGGAGAAAGAGACTAGATGCCAAATTTCTTTAATGGATAATGAATTAATTCATGAATAGGGTTTTAGAAACTGTGGTGGCAGTGAAGAAAGGAAGAAATAATTTCCTTAAGCACTTGCCTATTTTTTTCCATGGGTATTGTTGGCCATAGAAACTACTTGGGGCTAATTTAATTTGTATATTCAAATGTTCTAATACTAAATGATTCCAGTTATGTATGTATATGTATATGTGTCTCTCTATATATTCACATGTTTGTGTGTGTTATTGTCTTTCTTAAAATGCTAATCCTTTGTAAGTTATGAGCATGTTGATATCACTCTATATGCTTGACCTAAATAAAGTTCTTCAGTCTATTATTCTCATAATTAGTATTATAAATATTTAACCCATGTAAGATACTATAATCAGGAAATGAGATTTAATATAAGGAGGCATTCCTTTTTTTCCCCTATTTAAACTATATCTGATTTTGGCCTATTTTTATAACAAAAATAACATGGAAAGGGACAGCTGTATTATGAATGTGGAAGCAGAGGCTAGCCACCTACATAGAAAACATTTTTAGTACCTCATCTAGTTTATGCAGAAATGAAGGCTCACTGTAGAAAAAAAAATAGAAAGAAATATATATTTTGTTCTGGTCCCTTATTCCCCCCTTTCTTCTGGTTCAGCTTCATTACTGATCTTCCTCAATATTTGCCAGTATGTTCTTTCTCCTCTGACTCAACCTGTGCACAGACATTAGCTTAACCTTGTGAGCTTTTTACCTATTTGCTCAAAAATTTCCAATAGCTTATCCAGTAAGCAAATAACAAGCTTGCTAGCATAGCATTAAAAGGCTTCACAGTCTGATTCTTAATTTCCTCTCCAGAATTCTCTCAATATTCTCTTACATCAACATCATAGTCAATGTAAATCTAATGATTTTTGTCATTTTAAATGTATGTTTTGTTTTCCTGCAAGCCCAAATTTAACACGCCATTCTCCCTATTTGTAAAGCCCTTCTAATGCCAACATCCAATTTTAAACTCCTACCCATTCTTCAAGACCATGAAGTCTCTCCATTAAATTCTTTTACAAATGATCCCTTAGCCTTTTTCTATTCCCCCTCCCTGATCCTTTAGCCTTTTGTTCTCCTCTATCAATTAGTTTAAAGAATTGATAGAACTACCTGAAGCC
>NW_017731802.1:1090009-1091305 GCF_001890085.2 Hipposideros armiger | reverse complement strand
TATGAGAAGGATACCTTCACATGGAAGGTTTATTTCCTGCTTTCATGGGTACAAAGGAGGGTCAGAGTGTTCTTGCACTAGCTGATTCCTTAAGTAACTTTAATTCAAAATAATCAACATGCTGAAGTGGCATATTTTGGAGAGGCACATTTTGGAGTGGCACATTTAGTATACATTTATGCATATACATTTAGAAAGTCAAAATTTTAAACTATCTAGGCAACATTAATATTTAAAGGGAATGCAATAAGCTCTTTGTAAAGAGGATGCATTTTTAATTATAAACTATTTTTAAAGTTACAGAATATTAGATTGGATAACGTACACTGAGAACTCATCCAGTTTTATTAAATCTTAGCAGTTTGCTATAGTCCAATTTGAATTTTTAGAGTAAATAATTACCAATCTAGTCGAAGAATCTTGCATGCCCCCTGAATCCATTTTCAATTTTCATTGCCAAGGTAATTACAAAGTGATTTTGATGTTTTTCTTTTATATGTATGCTTTTATACTATTACTTCATGTATATGTATTCTAAAAATATGTATAATTCTTTGGCAAATTTTCAAATATTATACAAGCTTTATCATACATTATATATCATTCTGCAACATAGTTTTTGCTCAAAATTAAATTCATGAGGTTTATACATGCTGATATATGGTAGCTCTAGTTCATTCATTGTAACTGACTTCAAGTATTTAATTTTCAGTATGTCACAATTTGCTTATCCATTCTTCTATAATTAACATTAAGTTGTTTCCAATATTTTCTTAAAATGCTGCATTGAACGTCCTAGTGCAGATAATCATGTTCAAGTTAGATTGGGTAGATAGCTAGAAATGGGACCCCTTGGGTTAAATGTTATACACATCTCAACCATACTAGATACTGTCAATAAAAGGCTTGTGCCACTCAAGACTCCTTCCCACAGGGCAGTGTTCTTGTTTCTCCAGTTTCTCATCAATATAGAGGGTGCCAAAAAATGTATACACATTTTTTAAATTAATTAATTTATTTTTGTATACACATTTTAAGAAAGGAAAAAACTGTATTAAAATTGTAATACTCAATATATAATGATAACAACAGATGAATACAAGTCATGTGTGTACATTTCTTTGGTACCCCAGGTATATGTTGACTCCTTAATTTGGACCTACATGATGGATATTTAATAATGTCTTGCTTTATTTTGCATGTCCTTGATTACTAGTTACATTGAACCTCTTCTCAGGTGCTTATTGACCACATGAGTTTTCTTTTCTGCAAATTACCTTTTAAAATCTGTTACGT
>NW_017731802.1:1088037-1088759 GCF_001890085.2 Hipposideros armiger | reverse complement strand
CCCGGTAGCTTGCTCTAGGCTGTTTGTGGAGACTAAGAGCTCAAACAGTTTGGAGAGGAGTTAAAGATAGAGACATTATGGAAATGGATTACAAAACCAAGGAATAGAAGTGCCTGTTTTTTTTAATTCTCAACAAGATTATGCCTACCAAATTCATATTAATAAACTATTAAGAGTTAAGTGTTTAAGAAATTAAATATTTTGAGATGTACTGAAATCAAAGGACATTGATCATACATATTTGATGTTTATTTAACATAAATATTTATTTTATAATTCCCTACCATGAGAAAAGCCTCTCAAAATTCCAATCCAATGTTTTCTTTTACTTACATAAAATAATTCAAATATGACTGCACTTAATGAAAATTGGCTTGCATATACATCCTTTGAGATGGAATACATTTCAATTTGCGAGATTCATTTTCATAGACAAATATCTAAGTACATCTCAGTTTAATGGTATTTGTATGTCTTTATATGTTATAGAGTGCAGGGGAGGAAACTTTTCCTTTTACCCTTCTACGAGTAGGTTTTTTTTCTTTGGCTGGTCTCATAATTAAATTCACATAAGATAAATCAACAGGAGAAAAACAGTCAAATTTAATTTTATACACATGGGAATCCCAAAGATATGAGGCTCAAAAAAGTCACCAAAGCATGCAATTTTTACACCCTTTAGACAATTATTTGTGAAGATTTGACAAAACAAAGGGGTTTTT
>NW_017731802.1:1084237-1085095 GCF_001890085.2 Hipposideros armiger | reverse complement strand
ACAAGCATTTACCTATTCCATCATCTTGGATCTTTCTCTCAGGTGATTCTTTAACAGGGATGTTACCTAGAGCCTAACACTAAAAAATAGCCCTCTAGATACTAAGTGTTAGTGCTATTAAGTAGTAGAACCAGAGATATGGCAAATTTATTTTCCTTTCCTGAGCTTCAAAATGTACCTAAGTGGAATACGGGGTAAGAGTTTGAGATTCGAAATGTGTAGATGATTAAGAGATATTGATGTTAGAAAAGGTTTCACAGAGCAAGATGTGCCTGAACGGAATCTTGACAAATGGCTCATCAAGTGGAAATCATCGCCCTCACCAGCAATCAGAAAGCCTGAAGAAGGCATCCAGAGCAGAGAGCTTTACTCGTGCAAAGACCTGGAGTCCTGATAGTGCATGTCACACGAGGACTCTGTGTATTTACATATGGCTGAAGCTCATCTCTAATGTGCATGCTTTGATGCCCATGGACTTAAAAAAATAACTCACCTATTTTTCTAAAAACTCAAAGGACCTGCTTCTCTCATAATATAAAACTATTAAAATCTTTATTGTACACCAAATTGGTAGTTTCTGAGCCTTCCAACAGCTTTCATTTTATTCTGTTTGCCCAAAGTAAACCCCCAGAGTATCAACATCACAAAATATAGGACCAATACGCAATAATATCTAATCAGAAATCCCAAGGAAAAATTAATAAATGCATATCTTTTACTCTCCCATCTAGTTTAACAGCCAAACTAATTTACTACTACATGTTCCAAACATTTAGCCATAACAATTCTGCTGATGTAGGAGACCAGATAAGCAGAGAGAGCAACTGAAGACAAATCATAGAAGTAAGCATTACAGTA
>NW_017731802.1:1078315-1082177 GCF_001890085.2 Hipposideros armiger | reverse complement strand
GAAGTTGGAGAGAATTTTAAGCGGTGTCAGCTTCACAGGCATGTAATCTGTGCAGTTGCACAGAGCTTAGCATTTAGAAGGTGTCCAGATTTGATTTAATATTCTCTTTTCATGGTCTCTTGTCAAGAATTCTAGAAAAGAGGCCCCACATTTTTCTTTTGTACTAGGCCTCTCAAATTATGTAGGTGACCCTGATTTCATAAATAAAAGTTGGAATAACTTTCCAGCCAGCACAGAAGTGGATTACTAAATGTCTTCCAGGATTCTCATTAAAATACCTGTGACTATATGAAAACAGACATAAAACTGGCAACAATGACACACACTAATAAAGAATAAAAAGCCATATGCCAAAAACCTGGGCAGAAATTCAGTTATCTGCCTCCTTGATGAAGATGACTGGAAAAGCACATTCTTGGATAATATACATACAATTGCATGCACAGAATCACGGTCAGGCAGGTGACCACAAAAAACTATATAGGTAGGGATGGGGGATGAACGTTTTGATTCATTGACACTTTTTGTACCTCAAAGTGATATGGACAGACTGCCAAAATCAGAAAGTAACGGGCTGTTCTTCCCTAAATATTTAGAAATTATCTTTTAAATGAATCAAAGCCAGAGTCCCACACCTGAGTCAACCGGTTCTTCTCAACCGCTGTATGCATTCAGAAAGTACTCTGAGAATGGCCTGTGCAGGGAGCAGAGGGTGGCAAGAGAAGTGAGGACGCCTCTCAGCACACCCTGGAATGCTTAGTTGTCTAAGGAAGCCATCGTAGATAAGGGCAAAGCCAGATGGCAGGGAACGACGCGTGCTGCTGGTGAGAAGGGGTAAGAGTCTTTTAGAAACGAAGGACTGCAAGCTGCATATGCATCCATCTCTAACTCAGGAAGACAACCCTGACCATAGATGTAGAAGGAACTGAGGCTTGTTAGGCATCACAAACTCACAAAAGGCTGTGGACACATACCTTACCTTCCCGCCTACATGCTAGAGAAGGGGATACCCTACCTGACAGTAGGTGGTCTAAGGACACTACGTATCCTGTGTGTTATTGAAAAACAGAACTGTAGGGCCCTGTCTCTCTCATTTCTGGCTGAATAAATCGAATAATCAAAAATGATACCTGGAAAATTTGGATTTATTGATGAAGCCAACAAAAATCTTTATGTGCCAGGTTGTGCTTTGCTAAATTGACAGGGTGTTTTATTAAAACCTGGTACAATTAGGATAATATTCATTAAGAACCTGGACATTAGGAGCTGAGAGCGGAGGGAAAAAAAAGTATCCTTCTCATGATTGTTTTCCCTATCTCTATGCATCTAAAATTTACCAATCCTTTAAAGTTGGCTTAAATTTCACCTCTTTTTTACCATTTAACAGGTGATTATTATATTTTATCCCGTGGATTAGGCTGTTTCTCATAATTATGTGTTTTCTTTCCTTGCTGTGACAGTCACCTTCTTGAGGGTATAAATTCCTACTTTAGTACACCCTCTTCACCAACACTCCAGATCCATCCTAGCTTCATAGACAGGTAGACATAGGAAAAAGTATTATACTTGAAAGGGAAAACTGAAAGGGCTAAATTTAGGAAACAAAGTAAGAGATAAAAAAAAGATGGATTTAGAGGGAGGAAGTTTTAGCTTAGATAATTTTATAATTATACATATTTATAATTTCAGAACCAAGCACATGATTAACTTTCTTAATAAGTATGCAATAACATCTCACACACATAAAAATTTAGAGGGAGGAATTTTTAGCTTAGATAATTTTACAATTACATATGTTTATAATTTCAGAACCAAGCACATGATTAACTTTCTTAATAAGTATGCAATAACATCTCACACACATAAGAATTTAGAAAGTGCCATATGGACAGGGGTTTTTCTTTTTATTTCACCTCTGCCTCTCCAGGGCTTAATACACTGTCTGGTGCAGGACAGATGCTCAACATTCATTGACTGAGTTGAATTCATTGGTTGAATAAATAAATGTTTGGATGGATTATAGATACTGGGTACTCAACACAGAAAAGGAAAGGAACTGACAGGCACTGTTTACATTCTATATATTATTTCCTTTTCACCTCAGACTTCTGAGTTGTTGTTTTGTTTTGTTTTTTTAACAAATGAGGCTCCAAAAACTTAAATAACTGGGCTAAGTTCACATAAACTATTATGGGGAGGACATGATGACCAAACAAAGACCAGCCTGACTCCTTCCACAGCTCATAGATTTTCTGCTATATAATAACAAAATAATAAAATACTACTTTTTATTCACTGAGGAACGCAAGAGAAAATAGCACATTCAATATGCTAAATGGTTTTCCAAAGTAGACATAACTAAAACATTCTCTAGAATTATTGGATTGCATTGGTTTTCTAATAAGAATATATCTCTGACAGGCAATGGAATAGCAGCCTAGGCATGGATTTCAAGTTTACAATTCTACAGCTGTCCACCTCCTAAAGTGACATTAAGAAAGATTAATCTTAATTTGAAATAAATTCTGATATATATCTTTAAAAGCATGAATTTGTGTCTCTCAGAAATTCATTTTTCTGCTTTGGTCCAAACAACTTATTTCTTAATTGGGCACATTCTACTTCGGACTGTCCCCCTCCCCTCAGAATCTTAATAATACAAGATATTTGTGAGACANGAGTCAATTCAAATAATTGAGATGAATGTCTTGGGCTAGGAATGAACTTCTAAATACTTCACCAGCAGAACAGAAAAATAATTCTTAGGGAAACAAACAAAACAAACTTTTGTCCTTGTGGAGCCCATAAATACTGCATTAAATAACTAGTTGTAGAATATACCAACCTTGGCAATTGATTTTGTTATACAACGCTCCAATAAAACTAACAGTTAAAAATCAAAGGCTGTTTGCAAAAATATTTTTGAAGGTTGAAGCTTACTTTTCTTCAAATTAACAAGATAAAACATAAATGCTATGAATCTCTTATATTGGTTAAATGTAGAAAATGTTCTGAGGTTGTCCTTGGCAAAATGACACACTCCAACTACCATGGTCATTCACAGTAAAAATAAAATGAGGTAAACAAAATGGGAAGCTGGAAAGTATAATACAAATAAAAGTATAGCACCAGGTGGTTTGTTTCAGCATCAATGTGTAATAGGATCAAATTTATAGGAGATGAGAAATGATATTTCTAATTCAAATAATCAGGGAAATGTATTATTGTCGTAACTTTGTTTTTTGACATTTTGTTAACACAGTAATTTTGCTTGATTAAAAAATCTTTATATGTCAGAAAAAGTCTTCCAGTTCACGATTTATACACAATAAATATTATGTTTTTTCTCTTTCAAAATATAAAAAAGCATCATATGAAAATAATTTTCAGTCGATTTTTTAACAGGGATGTTTCCTAAAATTTAATACCAGAAATGAAAATCAAGTGTACCACCTAAGATTTAAAGATTATGTGGTGATCATCTCACAATATATATTAAATATTGAATCATTGTGTTGTACACCTGAAACTAATATAATGTTATATGGCAATTATACTTCAATTAAAAAAGTTGAGAAACATCCTATAAAAAAAAAACTGGCCTGAAATCTTAAAAAATATCCATGTCTGGAAAGACAAAGAAAGGCTGTGAGTTGTTCCAGTTAGAAGACTAAAAAGACATGATGAATGAAATTCATGGCTGTCTAGTAGAACTTGTATTAAGAAAAACATAGGTAGGTAGGTAGATAGATAGATAGATAGATAGATAGATAGATAGATAGATAATGTTATAAATTATAGTATTGGGTAAATTAATGAAATTAGAATTAGAACTTTGGACTAGATAAAATTATATAGCAAT